>NC_089818.1:9757980-9782625 GCF_029633855.1 Hoplias malabaricus
CCCAATCAGACAGACCCCCCCCCCCCCCCTCGTCACAAAGACCCCCACCACCTCAGAAGTGAGAAGAGAGGGAGACAGAAATGAACAGAAGTGTTAATCTTTGACCAATAGAATGAGCTCATGACTGCGCTGCCAGTGCCTACATCACCTAGAGGGTTTAAAGCCCCCTTCACTGGACCGTGTAGCAGTGGACCTCTGTTCATCCAGCACCAGGACCTGACCTCACTGATGCTCTGCAGGTGGAATGCAATCAGATCCTCACAGCAATGTTCAAGAGGCCACCCCCCTGTTAAAGCCTTTCTTTTGAGAAGCAAAACTGGACCAGCAGGTGTCTCCAAACTTTTGGATCAGCTGCTGCTGCTGTGTGAAGACCCCCCTCCCTCGCCTTTTCTGTGACCCCCCACCGATGCAAGTAAGGAACTGTTTGCATTATTCCTTCCTGATGGGCATCGATGAGCTGCAAAACATCTATTGAATATAATCCCCTTAAACAAATTATGACAGGGACCTTCCCGGGCGATTGACCCCAGCTGACCTCCTCATAGGCCGGATATTTATGGGGCAGGGAGCCGATAGCGCTGTGCTTACATTACTGCAGGAGAGGGCCGTATATCAAACGGCAGAGGAGCCGGCCGGCGCAGTCATAAACGCCACAGCCAAGGCACTGGACGCGTGAAGAGAAAGGTCCAGATGCACAACCACAGCCACTGTCCAGACTGATCTTATCTGTCCACTCAGAGGCAAAGAAGGACAGACTGAGGTGGACGTGAAGTAAAGCTGGTGCTGATGTGTTTCTTTTTTTTTTTCAGATTTATGATTATTACTGCATACACCAACAGCAGCATGGCCAAAAGTTTCTGGACACATGCTCGTGTCATTACGGAGCCCCTTACGTGTCATGGTGGTTGTGTTTAATAAGGTTTGACCACATCATAATACAATGAGGCCACAAAATAACATTTTAAGGACAATAAATCATAAATTGTTTCTATGAAATAATATTTTTAAGATGCAAACTAATACACTGAGGACATTAAATAATATATTGGGGCCTAAAAAAAGAATATTTGAGCCTACAAAATAATATAATATTTTGTGGCCTCAATATATTACTATCAATATATTGTACTCCTTATGTAAAAAAAAAAATAAATTCCAAATTTTGTATTGAAGTTCATATATTCATTCATTATCTGTAACCCTTATCCAGTTCAGGGTCGCGGTGGGTCCAGAGCCTACCTGGAATTACTGGGCGCAAGACAGGAACACAGCCTGGAGGGGGCGCCAGTACTTGGATGACCCACACACACACATTCACTCACACACTCACACCTACGGGCATACACCCTGGAGGGGGCGCCAGTCCTTCACAGGGCAACACACACTCTCACACATTCACTCACACACTCACACCTACGGACACTTTCGAGTCGCCAATCCACCTACCAACGTGTGTTTTTGGACTGTGGGAGGAACAGACAGTCCTCACAGACAGTCACCCGGAGGAAACCCACGCAGACACAGAGAACACAACACACTCCTCACAGACAGTCACCCGGAGGAAACCCATGCAGACACAGGGAGAACACACCACACTCCTCACAGACAGTCACCCGGAGCGGGACTCAAACCCAAAACCTCCAGGTCTATTGAAGTTAATGATACTAAATGTTTAGTGTTCCTCTTTGCTGCAGGAACTGCTTCTAAACTGGGAAACCTTTAGATGCTGGTACATTTCTGTACCAGGATTTGGTTGCATTCAGCTGTAAGAATATTAATGATAGCTGGTACCTAGCAGTGAGTTTAAAGGGTGTCTATAAACTTTTGGACACTGTGTATCTTACAGTGCATTGCTTTTTCTAATCGGCCCTTTGCAATCTAATATGATAATCTGTAATTAATCCTTGCTATTAATTCATGAGCAAATATCTTGTTTAGTATAATGCAACAGTAAATGTGTGTGTGTGTGTGTGTGTGTGTGTGTGTCTGTCCCAGTTGAAATATCAGGATGATAACTACCCTTGTGGCTCTGACAGATGCTTCATGCTCCTCTTGTGTTTACACAGGAGCTCAGATGAAGTTTAAAATGATAGCAGCACATAACACACACACACACACACACACACACACACACACACACACACACACACAAGCACACACTGAAGCACACACTCCCTACCTTTGACTCACACTCCACTGCCCTGGAAACACGCAGCCCCTTTTACATCTGCACTGACACGGCTGTGATTGCTCGCACACACACACACACACACACCAAAAAAAAAAAAAAAAAAAAAACGACACCTAGAAGTCTATTCATGTCATACGTTGGGGCGAAGGGGCTTTTTTGCCCGTCTTCCAGAGCACAACAACCATCAATTTAGCTCTGTGGTGGCCGGCTGCAGCTCCGCCGGCCCAGCTGTGTTTGACACAATTTATCTGCTCTACTGAAGCACATCATTTTTGATTATTAACCTCGCGGCCCTGCGGAAAACAGAGCGGGAGAGAGAGAGAGAGAGAGAGAGAGAGAGAGAGAGAGAGAGAGAGAGAGAGAGAGAGAGAAAAGAGAAAAAGAGAGAAACAAGATCTCCAGAGGTTAAGATGCGAAATGACAACCTCTGCCTCCTCTCCAAAGCCCCCTGTGCCTGGACCCTTTCATTACCGCTGCTTCGGAATCTCACATTCTTTGCAGAGAGCGAGTGAGAGGGCAAGAGAAGATGCCTATGAGTGAGAGTCAGAGAGATAGAGAGAGGGAGAGAGAAAGAGAGAGAGAGAGAGAGAGATAGGGGGGAGGGGGTTGGCACGTCCCCTTAAATTATAGTGTCTTCTAATAAAAGGTTGAAGTTTCTTTGCCCACTCATGTGCATGAAGAATGTGCCAGTCACCTGCTGGCTTCCTGCAGGCTGTCATACACACACACACACACACACACACACAGTGTCATACATTAACCTCGTGTGCTTTTTACCAGAAAGACCTATGACAAGGATGAATCAAATGCAATGTTCCAAGATCTAATCTAAAGCCTTCACACAATAGAAGGCTGAAGTGAAGCAAAGAAGGACAAACTCTCTAGTGATACCCTTCATTTCAGAAGAATTTTCGGGTGAGACCTTGTGCTCAGTGATGCTGGGGAGGCACTAGACCCACCATGACCCTGACCAGCAGGAAGTGGTTAAAATGAATGAATGAATGAATGAATGAATGAATGAATGAATTAAGAGTATAATTCTTTAAGACAGTTGGAAGAAAAGGTCTCTCTTTAAGGGGCTGGGGCTAGTAGTACTCAAAGATGGTTAGGTACACGTCATTGAAAGAGAGGAAACTCTCTATAGAGTGGTCTCTATATTAAAGGTAAAGCTGAATAATTCATTCTTTCATTCATTCATTCATTGCTTGTAACTACTTATACTATTTAGTGTGTGTGTGTGTGTGCATGCAGACGCATCCCAGAGTCCCTCACTCCGCTGCACCGTCTTCATTCCACACAAACACTGGTGCCATTACGCCTGCCCGTCCAATAAATTAAGCCTATTTACCCGTCTGAATTATGTTATGCTTATTGATGCTCGTATAATTTCATTTCACACAGATTCCATTAAAGATTAGACACACACCCTGGACCCTGCAGGACCACCGAGGGGTGTGTAGGTGGGGGAGACATAACTGAGTTATAATGGATCTACTTAGTGCATTACAGTGAGACCCCGACAGACTATTGTCATCTTAATAACCCTCTGGTCAGGAATCGATCTCAGAGCAGCGCCGTCATACACGACTCAATGATACACAGCTTTCATAACCTGCAATCACACGCCAAAAGGCTCTTTATCAGAGGAATTACGGGACACTGTCTATTAGAGCGGATGGAGCATATTGGCAAAATGACCGTTGATGTATTTAACATGAACACATATTGATTTTTTATAGAGCAGTCAGCTCCAACCACACGTCAAACAATTTTTTATATGTATTTATTTTTTTGTGGGCATCATTAAAAGAGAAGAAACTGGCTGCTGTCTTTTATCCACACTGATGTTAATGTATGCTTCTTTCATAGGAGCTGTATTCTTACTGCTAAGGGATGGCTCAATTAACACAGCAGCTACTACACAGTTACTTTAAGCACAAACGGGAACCCAAATTACTAAAATTGGTAACCTATTGTTGAATGTGACTTTTGTTAAGATTTGTGATAAAAGACTGGTCACAGTTTGAACAAAACGACCATTTCAAGGATTCATAGAGTATGTACAAAATAAAGTTCACCCTCTGTGGATGTATATGTATTTGTGATACTTACCCAACATGAAACCGTTACCCAAAGCCTAAGCCTAACCCTAATTAAAAAGTCCAACATGCTTCTGTGTAAAATCCTTCCAAAACAGTTTACAGCACTGTTTCTGTGATACATCTTCAGGTAAATAACACAGTTTGTGTGGATATAGTGAAATATCACCACCAATGGACAGGAGCTCACTTAGTGACCATTGAAACCAAATCAAAACATACAAATATCTGAGCTTTTAGTTGCAAATGTAATCATGTTTGGAGATCTTCTTGACTAAAGAACAACTGAAAATTGTATCCATTCATTCATTCATTATCTGTAAGCGCTTATCCAGTTCAGGGTTGCGGTGGGTCCAGAGCCTACCTGGAATTACTGGGCGCAAGACAGGAACACAGCCTGGAGGGGACGCCAGTACTTGGATGACCCACACACACACATTCACTCACACACTCACACCTACGGACACTTTTGAGTTGGAACCTACCAACGTGTGTTTTTGGACTGTGGGTGGAAACCGGAGCACCCGGAGGAAACCCACGCAGACACAGAGAGAACACACCACCCTCCTCACAGACAGTCACCCGGAGGAAACCCACGCAGACACAGGGAGAACACACCACACTCCTCACAGACAGTCACTTGGAGGAAACACATGCAGACACAGGGAGAACACACCAAACTCCTCACAGACAGTCACCCGGAGGAAACCCACGCAGACACAGGGAGAACACACCACACTCCTCACAGACAGTCACCCGGAGGAAACCCACGCAGACACAGGGAGAACACACCACACTCCTCACAGACAGTCACCCGGAGGAAACCCACACGGACACAGGGAGAACACACCACACTCCTCACAGACAGTCACCTGGAGCGGGAATCGAACCCACAACCTCCAGGTCCCTGAAGCTGTGTTACTGCGGCATACCTGCTGCTCCACCGTGCCACCCTTTGAAAATGTCAATGAAATTTATGCAGCTTCTTATTCAGATTTACCTTCAACCTTAAACAGTGCAGAAGTAACATCCCAGTGTTTATGAGAATGTAACAGCTGTAGCATTTGAAGTGAAATGACAAATATCTGTAAAAAACCTGCTGAATAACATTGTCTTCATGTATACACTGTATTTCACCCTTTGACAAAGATGGAGGACACTCTTCACGCCACAAAAATGTAAAAGTACCACTTAGAGTTTGTAAGAGACAGAATGAACAGAGATTTTAATTTTCTAAAATACTAAATAAGTAAGAAATAAAATTGTGAAGTCCCTGGATCTATATAATTTATTGATTCCGTACCAGGGTTCTTTAAAAAAACACTATTACAAACAAGAAAGTCCAGAACCCAGAATCACTGAGCGTTTTTGGGAATAGTTTTGTAAAACAGAACACTCAATCAACTTCTACAAAAGTCATGGGCCTTTTAATATTACTCCGGAAACTGGATCCCTAATCAAATCAAATCAAATCAAATCAAATTTATTTATATAGCGCTTTTCACAACTGATGTTGTCACAAAGCAGCTTCACAGAATTCCAGTAAGACAAGATTTGACATGAAATGTAAAGACAAATGTAAAACCCTCAAGTGAGCAAGCCAGGGGCGACAGTGGCAAGGAAAAACTCCCCCAGCTGAGGAAGAAACCTTGGGAGGAACCAAGGCTCACAAGGGGTGACCCATCCTCCTCTGGTCAATCTACTGGTGATGATAGTTAGTAGTCCATGAGAACTTCAGTGTAGGGACAGCTTCAAGGCACTTGGTGGTTGCTGGAGCGTGGGCAGCTGGTCTGAAGCGTGGAGGAGGATCTCGACAGTCATCCATCAGTGTCCAGACAGACAGGTGGGCAGTCGTTTACTCGGAAAGATGTAAAGGGATGGAATTAGTTTTGAACTGTTTTGTGTTTGTAGAGTAGAAAATATGAAAATTTCCAGAGTGTGGCTAATGACTCCGGCAGATCTGACTATGACAGCATTAACTAAAAGGAGAGAACCAGGAGGACACACAGACACGGGAGCATCCTGAAACACTGGCATCCCTCCGCTCCACCGTCAACAAACCTGAGTGATCGCGAGAAGCGGCGGGACGACAGCACCAGCGTCTCAGTATACTATAATTCCCTGTGTCCATGGACCCCCCGGATCTGCCGCCTTTATCTATGGGGGAGCATTAGCTACCAAATGATAAACTAAACAAATGAGTTTTCAGCCTACATTTGAAGATTGCGACTGTGTCTGAGTCCCGAACATTTTCTGGAAGATCATTCCAGAGTTGGGGGGCTTTATAAGAAAAGGCTCTTCCCCCAGCTGAGGCCTTCTGAATTCTGGGAACATTTAAAAATCCAGCATTCTGTGATCTGAGTGAACGTGGAGGCTCATAATAGGAAATTGTATCTTGAAGATATTCAGGAGCAAGCCCATGTAGAGCTTTATATGTTAATAACAAAATTTTGTAGTCAATGCGGAATTTAACAGGCAGCCAATGAAGTGATGATAAAACTGGGCTGATATGTTCAAATTTTCTAGTTTTAGTGAGGACCCTAGCTGCAGCATTTTGAACTAGTTGAAGTTTTCTTAAATTGCTGCTGGTGCATCCTGACAGTAGTGCATTACAGTAGTCAAGCCTTGAAGTAATAAAGGCATGTACTAATGTTTCTGCGTCCTGGAGGGATAAGGCATTTCTAATCTTAGCAATATTGCGAAGATGTAAAAAAGCTGTCCTAGTGATACTACCTATGTGTTGATCAAATGATAAATCCGGGTCAATTATGACACCAAGATTTTTTGCTGCTGAACCAGGTTTAACTGGAAAGTTAGCTAGATTTAAAATTAAGTCTGATAATTTATTTCTTGTCACTTTTGGACCCAAAAGCAGGACCTCTGTTTTGTTGCTGTTTAGAAGGAGGAAGTTACGCAACATCCAGCCTTTCACATCTTTTACACAGTCCTCTATTTTCTTTAATCTGTGTTTGTCATCGGGCTTGGCTGAAATATACAATTGTGTGTCGTCTGCGTAACAGTGAAAGTTAATGTCATGGTTTCTTATAACTGTGCCTAGCGGTAACATGTATAATGTAAATAATAATGGTCCTAAAATAGAACCTTGTGGAATTCCAAATCTTACTTTAGAATAATTTGAATTTAGATTGTTTACTTTTACGAATTGATAACGTTCCGTTAAGTAAGATTTGAAACATAATAGGGCTGTCCCTGTGATTCCAACCATGTTTTCTAACCTTTCTATGAGAATATTGTGGTCTATTGTATCGAAGGCTGCGCTTAGGTCAAGAAGCACCAACAGGGATACGTGGCCTTGATCAGAGGCAAGAAGAAGATCATTTGTTATCTTGACTAGAGCTGTCTCTGTACTATGATGTTGCCTGAATCCAGATTGGAATTTTTCATATATATGATTCTTATGTAGATATGAACTAAGTTGTTGGGCCACAGCTTTTTCTAAGATCTTAGACAGAAATGGCAAATTAGAAATAGGCCTGTAATTAGACAGTGTACTAGCATCAAGATTTGGTTTCTTGATCATAGGTTTAATAACTGCTAAAAGCAGTTAATTTAATTTTAAAAGCTTTGGGTACGTGGCCCAGACTAAGCGATGAGTTTACTATAGTTAAAAGAGGATCAATAATAGCTGGTAGTACTTCTTTGAGCAACTTTGTGGGAATTGCATCAAGTGTGCAAGTTGTACAGTTTGCGGAGGTGATAATCTTCTCTAGTTCTAATTGTGGGAGTGGGTAAAAGGTTTCAAGTCTTTCTTTTACAGTTATATTATGTTTTAATCGAATTCACTTTGGAAGAAATAAGTATCTTATGTGACCAAGGGGTGTCCAAGCTGTTCTGTCACGACTGTACTAGAGTTCCGTGACACTTTCCTGCCAGCCCACAGTTCTCGGCATGTGGATGCATCCCCCAGTCAGCCGGCGCATATTGGGCTGTGACATAATGTGCGGTTTCCGATCCTCAGCCAGACAGCGGCCGTCCCGTTCCCATCATGCAACAGTCGAAGCAGAATAATAACTGGAATTAGCTGCTCGCTGATGATTGTGACACGGCGCTGAGAGGACGTCAGCCAGCCCTGACTCACGGCCCCCAGACCCTAATCTTCCACAACATCGGCTTTTTTGACGCCCCGACAACTTAATTTCAATTTTTGTCGCCTGGTATAGCGCCACATGGATCCAGATGTTTTGTGGGGACGCTTTTTAATGGGCGCGGGCTGTAAAACAACCGTTCTCTGCATGCATCATTAGCTTAAGCATCATAGCACTGACACTTCGTCTGCATTGCCACGGATTAGCGCAGGACGAAGGAATTAAAAGCATTTAAATGCCTTATTAAACAAAACCATGTGTAATTTGACGGATCTGTCTCTCTGCTGATTACAGGCTCTGGATCAGATCGATGGGTCACAAAAGGACACCAGAACAGGGCCTAGTTTCCCAAAATAATTATCATTAGGATCCTCAGGACTTGCGTGTGAGTGACTGAAATTGTCCAAAGCTGTGTGTGTATGGGTGACCGGGCGAGTGTGTAAAATGTCCACAGGTGTGCGGGTGAGTGTGCGAAACCTTTCACAAGTGACTGGGAGAATGTATCCTTTGATGGACTGGTCCATGTCCAGGGTGTTTTCCTTGCCTTGCACCCAATGATTCTGGGTAGGCTCCTGATCTACAGTGACCCTGATCAGAGTGAAGTATGTAGAGAACATGAATGAATGAATGAATTAATGAATAAACTATTAGAAAGTACAACTTTTATTTAGGCATCTGAATGAAGTGAGAACCCGCTGCTGGCCACCTACAACAACAACAACATTCATTCATTGTCTGTAAGCGGTTATCCAGTTCAGGGTCGTGGTGGGTGCGGAACCAACCCAGAATCATTGGGAACAAGGCAGGGACACACCTCTGAGGGCGATCACACACTCACACTTACGGACTCTTTTGAGTCTCCAATCCACCTACCAACGAGTGTTTTTTCAGCTTGGGAGGAAACCGGAGCACCCGGAGGAAACCCACGCAGACACAGGGAGAACACACCACACTCCTCACAGACAGTCACCTGGAGGAAACCCACACAGACACAGGGAGAACACGCCACACTCCTCACAGACAGTCACCCGGAGGAAACACATGCAGACACAGGGAGAACACACCACACTCCTCACAGACAGTCACCCGGAGGAAACCCACACAGACACAGGGAAAACACACCACACTCCCCACAGACAGTCACCTGGAGGAAACCCACACAGACACAGGGAGAGCACATCACACTCCTCACAGACAGTCACCCGGAGGAAACCCACACAGACACAGGGAGAACACACCGCACTTCTCACAGACAGTCACCCGGAGGAAACCCACGCAGACACAGGGAGAACACACCACACTCCTCACAGACAGTCACCCGGAGGAAACCCACGCAGAAACAGAGAGAACACACCACACTCCTCACAGACAGTCACCCGGAGGAAACCCACACAGACACAGGGAGAACACACCACACTCCTCACAGACAGTCACCCGGAGGAAACCCACGCAGAAACAGAGAGAACACACCACACTCCTCACAGACAGTCACCCGGAGGAAACCCACGCAGACACAGGGAGAACACACCACACTCCTCACAGACAGTCACCCGGAGGAAACCCACACAGACACAGGGAGAACACTCCACACGCCCCACAGACAGTCACCCGGAGTAAACCCACTCCATCCACATCAACAGCTACTAGCTCCACCTGGAGGGATCCCCAGCCATTCCCAAGCTGTCTTAATTTTTAGCCACTAATTATCTACAAATTCCGTAGTCACATGAAGCTACCAACCTGGGAGAGTGAAGGCAGAATTGACAGATAAAAAGTTCCTCAAACACATAAAGCCAGGTGCTGTTTCTTTTTGAATGACCCCTTTTGCAATGTCTACTGGACAGCTCAACATGCTTGGAGGAGGACAATAACTGCCCAAGTCTGTAATGTTACTGAGCATTAAGAAGGAGCATCCTAAACAATCAGAGGCAGAGAGAAGGTTCACTGGGCATCTGAGGTGTAACTTCCTTTATTTTTGGACTGGTTACACAACATGTAAAACCTGGCATGAGAATAAACCCATTATGATACAATGAAGAATTCCGAAACGTGGACTTTACAAGAACGTTGTTTATGTTGCTACAAACCAACTGAGACTAAACTAAGACAACTAACACTAGTCCTCGGTCGACTTCATTGCGATGTATACCTCCAGTGGAAGATGAATGGGCTGTGTTCCTTTGGCATCGTGGCAGCTTTATTGAGAATAACCTTCCTCCCGTTCCTCCAGAAAGCCATTTATACAACTGGAGGAGGTGTTCATCAACCAGCTTTAATAAGGCACCATGCATCTCCAGACTGTTTGTCTTTATTTACCTGCGCTGCATGCTTTTCTATACACCACTATTAGGTACTTTAATATCTTAAAAGGGCCTGGTGGGTCCCACCAGACAGCGGCATGGGCTTTAAAGGAAGCTTTTTCTTCATTCCAGCACTTAGCTTTATTAGCACACCTCAGTGAGTTAAAGGAGTGGACCTCCAAAGTCAAGGGCTAATCGTGTTAGCGGGACACCTGTTCAGAGGCATGAGGCTAATGTGCGTGTGTTTAAGGGGAGGGGGGGCGGGATGGGGGCAGGAGTGAAAACCCACTCACTCACTCATTCACTCACTCACTCACACTCAAACACATACAAAGAGCATCAAACTTTGCTACCAATCCTGTGGACACTCATCAAGTGTACACATAGACATCTGCTCAACCAGATTTTCATAGGAATCATAGGAATTAAGGCTATTAAGCAGGAGATTGTTCTCTGTTCAGGGAGGGCTTTATGCTAGAGCACTTTTCTGGGTGGATTTCATTGACCGAATACTGATGTTGAGTGATTAGTTATAGATCACAAACGCCACTCCAACTCATCGGAACTACATTGGGCCACTACTACGGACAACACAGATCTGTTGACGTCCCACATCCCAAAGCTGGAGCTTTCTACCCCTGTGGCTCTGTGGCAGTCTCATGTGCAGCTACTCCAGAACCTTGTAATGTAATTTAGTACCTTCCTGGGAGATTTTATGCAGTAAATGTGCTAATTGGGCTAATTAGTTCATGATAATAACTAGCTAATGCTACATTCACCTATATCTTTAGCATGATGCATGTTGCTTGGGATAAGAGTGTCTGCCAAATTCCATAAATGTTTGCATTAGGAATGATGGGAAGATTATGCAAATTGTTTCAAACTTTTCTGGCCACAGTAGGTGAGGGAGGGCTTTTTGGATGTGGAAATAAACCGGGTGTTAGAGAATGACAATTGAAAGTGAGAATTTAGGGCCAGAGAGAGGATTCTGAGTGGCCACTCTGGGTGGTTTTTGCCACAGTTTTGTTTTGTGAAGTGCTCTTGTCACCCCCCCAGCTGGCTTAGCTCAGCCATCCTGACCAGAGCTGTGTCCAGCAAAAACCTCAGCCAACCAACTCCCCACCCACAAACTCCCAGCCCGCATCTCTCTCAACTGTTTCCCTCTGTTTAGGCGAAGACGGACGAATTCTGCCGATGATATTCATTGTTATTATTGTTTGTCATTATGGCAATAATAACAGTCTGGAGCATGCCTAAACAAACAGCGGTCAGCCCCCATATTCTGTGTACATCTCCGACAAAAAAGTTTACAGGAGGGCAAAAAACAAAAACAGGACAAAAGCCAGCAGTAAACTCAAGACTGCGGCAAGTCAAACCGTGCCACAAATAATACCTTCCGCTCTGACTCACTTCCTGTTACTCTCTGGAACAGATGGTTTATTTGTGGGCTTTGTGTTTTGCGCAGATCGCTGTTACGAACCCCCCCAAGAGCCACACACACACACACACACACACAGACCCCATACAGTGTCACATGAAATCAAAACCCTAAGCATCTGCCCCAGGAATCCAAGTGATAATCAAGACTATAAAAGTGCATTCAGTCCCATTACATTTTGATGAGCTGAACACAAAGACCCGATTTTTAAAGGGGACGTATTTTGAAAAAAAAAAGTGCATATGCACATTAACGTGGGGATCTGGAGCCCACCAACCCACACACTGTGAAACAAGCCCACCCAGTCAGATTCTGTGAGCTGCCTAAGTCGGAAAACATGGGATAAAATTAGATGTTCTCATTTTGCTGCACCACTAACTTAGAGAGCAGAAACTTTAGAATTGCCCCGCCCCCTCATCTGAGTCTCTCCAATCACAACCCTGGACCCACATTTATGTGAGAGAGCAAAGAGGAGATTAAACAACACAGAAACAGGCACAAGAAGCACTGGGAAATAAGAGCATTGAAAAGAAATAGAAGCGAGTGAAAACGGTCAGAAGCCAGAGATGAGTGGCTCATTATCATTTAAAGGAACAGGCACTTAAACTGGCATTACTGAACTGAGGTGTTGAGACAGTGAGAGAATGCTGCTGTGGGGTTTGAGCTCTGTGTTACTTTGACCAAAGGGGGTCACAGACCTTTCATTAAGACCAGGACTGTGGGGGAATATGTCCATATTCAGGAATGTGATATACTCGTGAACACTAGCATGCAAACAGACACTAAACACTAACTTACAACCAAGTAAACCATCTAGTCTGATCTCTTATATTCCCAGAGCAAATGCTAATTTTAGATTTCCAGTACTGCTGCAGCTGATTCAGAGGAATGATTCAGCAAAACACTGCTACAGGATTTTCCACTTCTCCCAGATGTTGTCCAAATTTCACTTCTTTACTTTGCTGCTGGAGGCAGTCGCTAATATATTTTCACTTTGGGGATGCATTTCCATGCTCAATGCCAAGTGTCGGCCGGGGAGGTGTAAGAACCATCCCAACGTTTAGTATAATGTCTGTACACAGTCTGGAATCTGTTATGGCAGGGGTAACACTTTATCATCATTTATCATTGTAACCGCTTCACCCCCACCACAGTTGCTCTGGGTCCAAAGCCTACCAGGAACACACCCTGAATAGAACCCCAGAACATCACAAACACACACACTTGTAGACACTTTCACACACTCACTGAAACACCTGTGGACACTGTCACCCAGTCACTAACACACTCACAACTGTGAGCAATTTCACACACTCACCTTACACACTCACACACACTAGCTCCTGCTGTCTATTGGAGCCTGTGGACATTGCATCAAGACACATGGCCATATCAGGAGCCAACCAGATGCATGTCGCTATGGAAACATCCTTCATCTCCGCATTGTACCGGAAACCCACTCCCCTCTAATCAAACCTAATTATACCATATTGCTTTTCTTGTCTAACAATAAAAGGGGGGTGGAGAGGGTGGGCTTTAATGTAATTACTGAGACACTTGCTCTGCTTCTGCTGCCGTGATGGACGCTGCTTGTTCAAACACTTATTGACGAAGCTCAAAAAACCTGATTAGCAATTCTTAGGCAACTACCGTCCAGATTTGGTAGGGTCCATGTCCACTCACGGTGACCCCATGGTCTGGCCAGGCTGGATGAGGTCACTTAGTGGTCGTTTCGTACTGAAGAGCTGGTTGTTGTCGGTATCCACATGTTAGCACAAATCCAGTCCCGGACATGGTCAGTTAGAGTCTACTGTTCCATTTGCGGTAGGGACGAGATTTACTGGACCTGCTGGTAAACTTTCGAAACCACATGTAAGCGAGGGTCACTTCAGCTATCCCCAACACATCCAATATTTTGGACACCCTTAGTCAGGGGTGAATTCTAGTACTTGATGGTGCATGTATTTTTAACACAGATGTTTAATAGTGGGCGGCATGGTGGCGCAGCAGGTAGTGTCGCAGTCACACAGCTCCAGGGGCCTGGAGGTTGTGGGTTCGATTCCCGCTCCAGGTGACTGTCTGTGAGGAGTTGGTTTGTTCTCCCCGTGTCTGCGTGGGTTTCCTCCGGGTGCTCCGGTTTCCTGCCACAGTCTAAAAACACACGTTGGTAGGTGGATTGGCGACTCAAAAGTGTCCGTAGGTGTGAGTGAATGTGTGTGTTTGTCTGTGTTGCCCTGTGAAGGACTGGCGTCCCCTCCAGGGTGTATTCCTGCCTTGCGCCCAATGATTCCAGGTAGGCTCTGGACCCACCGCGACCCTGAACTGGATAAGTCGCTTACAGATAATGAATGAATGTTTAATAGTGTACACACAGTCATTAAAGTATCATGTAGCCTTAAGAAAGATGGCGGTGGAACGGCTGTATTCACAAGGCACTTCAGTTCATGTGCTTGGGCATATTTATTTGGGTATCTGGAGTCCACCGACCAACAAACAGTGAAACAAGACCACTCAGTCAGAAAACGTGGAATAAAATGCATGTTTCTGATTTTGTGCTGATTCTGGTGTTTTACACAAAGAGCAGAAACTTTACATTTGCTCCTTCCCTGAAAAGAGACCACAGGGATAGGGTTAAATAGAGAAAAATAATCTACACATCGAGCATGGACAAATAAGTTAAGACAATAAAAACGGAGAATAAAGAGAACCAAGCGAAAACAGCTAAATCTAGAGCTTCGGCTCCTTGCACCTCACTGCTGTGTGATTAGGTCTGGGGGGAATAGCAAACCAGCTCATTATTATTTAATCTGGTGTTAAATGGACAGGCACAGAAAACCAGCCACTGAGAACAGGAGAATGCTGCAATGGGGTTTGGTCCTTGTGGTATTTTGAACAAAGCAGGTCACAGACTTTTCATTAAGACAAGAACTGTGTTTAATTGTGGAAAAGGGGGAGAATTAGTTTCTTTAAAGCAGGCAAGTGCAGTAATTATAAGAGGTGTTCACCAAATGTTGGACATTTACTGTATGTACATTTCTCCTCTAGAAGTCAGCAAAAGTTCAGGCTGGCTCCAGTATGCTCAGCATGTGTGGAAATGTTCATCATTTGTAAAATGAGTCTCTCTGTGTGTGTGTGTGTGTGAAATGAAACCAAGACCATATTTCAAAAGCCCAAAGCCCATGTAAAGTGATGAAAGCCGAAGGCTGGGGGTCACGGGCAGAATGCACAACAGGGATGTGAGCATTTTCTTTTTTTTTTCCCTAGACAATGTCAATAGCTCAAGGGTAAAATAATTTGTCACACCGACTGAAATTGGTCTAAATGTATACATTTATTATTGTCTCTCTTTAATTGATCGCAGAGGCGCCCCGAGAAATACCAAGGGTCTGTTATAGAGGGGCTGAGCTCATTTACAAACCA
Source organism: Hoplias malabaricus (assembly GCF_029633855.1). NCBI lineage: Eukaryota > Metazoa > Chordata > Actinopteri > Characiformes > Erythrinidae > Hoplias > Hoplias malabaricus. The sequence goes on from NC_089818.1 coordinate 9,773,535, forward strand.
CACTCTGAGAGCTTCAAGGGCATGTGGGGTTCCTCTAGGAAACAAGGCCAAAAACATCTCTGTTAGTTTCTAGCTCCTGTTGTGTAATAATTGCATATATCTGCTTCTACTCATCTCAGAAGGCTTTGCAATTTTGGAACCTTTCTGGGAGGTTTTCATGAAAATCATGGGAACCTACCATCAGCAGTGAGTCCACATTAAAATCTAAATTACAAATCATAAAGGGTCTTTATGTAATATATAACAAGCACATAAGCATGTCTATCTGAGACTCAATTCAGTCCAACAGAAGCTGGTTTTATATTACATTGGCGGCCCCTCACAGAGCAATGTGGGGGGGCCGTGCAAATGAGAGCATAAGCTGGAGCTCGGATCTGCCGTGTGACTTCCACACACTTCCTCTGGAAAATGCCACCACCTCACAACACAAGTGTTGAGTGAGGGAGTGGATAAAAAACAGATGTGGGTTTTTTTTCAGTACAGGCAGATGCAGCGAGTGTAGAGCTGAGAGCAGTGTTCGCAAGTTTCCTCTGTGATCAACATCAGACAGCAGCATGTTCCTAATAATCCCACTCTATGTCACATCTTCTCAGACAGTCCTCAGGTCAGTAAGCCTATTAGAAGTCCCAATGGCTCAGCTATTATCCACTTCTTCATAGAGAGCTCTTAATCCTGAGAAGTGTGGATGCACACCCCCAACACACACAAAATTAAAAACACACGTGTTTTGTTTGATGCATTTTCGGGACATTACATAGACTTTCTATTCAGTGTGTGGAGACCTACCTCTACTTTATCTATATGTACTAGAAGCCTAACACTAAACTAAACCATAATCCGGACTCAACCCCTAATGACTTTACATTAAACTGTAATGATTTAAAATATGGGGACCTACTTGTAGCCTCCACATGGAAGACATTCGCCGTGATTCCAGTGTGTACACACAATTTGACATGGCTTTGCTCCCCAGAACATGATATATACCTGGCGCACACACATGAACCAACTAGGTACATGGATTAATCATTACATGCTTTATGATATCAGGTATACTCTACTTTGCTAATTATTTTAGCTACATTCAAACATGTGTAAAATGACATAATGAACACCTTGACATAAGTACTGCATGCATGCTGTTTCTATACATGTTATTAGACTCCAGGATTCATAGAAAATGTAACTGAAAACTATAGCGAAGCACAAAAAGAGGTGGAAAATCAAAGGATTAGTAAGAAGAGAAAAAAGAAGACGACAAGCTTCTATCTCGGTCTAGCGCAAGAACGCGAGATCCCGGCATCGTTCGTTGTGATTATCCTCCAAAGTACCAATTAGCAGCCATCAGAAAAGTACAGGCAGTTGACACTCTACAATAAAGCCAATGATTTCCAGTTGAAAGGACAGAAAATGTTAATATGAGGGGCTGGGAGATAGGGGCGAGGCTCCTCTGTAAAAGGAAGTAGCTAATAAGGTTTAATGATGCGTGTCAGGAAGGCACACTATGCAGGGGAAACACAGCTGGCTTCATTTTGTAAACTATTTGATATACACATCTATCCAGCACACAATTATCAGCTGCTCTGGGGCCACTAGGGACACTTTAGGGACCTCCAATCAGGACTTTTTACCCCCAAATTACAAGGAAAATACATTAATATAATACTTCTAGTCTCCCCGTAATTCTGTCTCGACCCCGAACACTAGGGAGGGGGTCATGTGTCCCGGACCCTCCATTACAGAGGCTATGGTTACTTTCAAACATCCAGAAAACACAGAATCTCAATGAATAATCAGTAACAATCAGAACTTTTTGTTATGGGAAACAAAGGTAAGAATAAAGGAAAAAAACAAAACACCTTCAATGTAATCAATGTACGTTTTTAGAAACTGTTCTTTGGAACTCCACATAAAAAGAGAGTGGAGAATTGCCACAACAGTTTACAGCACTGTTCCTGTAACGCTTCTTCAGGTTTATAACAGACAGTTTGTGTGGATTCAGTGAAACACTGCCACCATCTCACTTAGATTCCCCTGAGTTTAGTTTTTATAACATGTGACCAAAGTCAGTTTGAAGGTAAAATTTTCACAGAGGAGATTAATACCAAAAAAATATGAATAACATCACATTTTGTTTTATTATTCTACGGAACAGAAATGTCACGTAAATGTAAAGTTCAAATTTATTTTACGGTCTTTATACGTTCTTTATTTACATTTTTAAGTGCTTTGTAAATGTTAACCCTTAAAGTGAAAAGGTCATGCAAGAAAACATCTTTAAAATAATTTAATAAAACATGCAGCATATTTTAAAATGTGTGAATTAAAAATGACTCAAAAAAGAGCTCTAGATAGTTTTTGGATTTAATTCTCCAAATTCTCAAGACAATTTGCTCAGAGGAAAATCTTGTGGGGAAAAAAAGGAGCAGCCAGTTAAGACATGGAGAGCGTTTTTTTTTTTTTTAACCTTATTACAACCATTCCGCCTCTGTTCCGCACATTGTGGACGAGCTGCACTTTTGATCTCACCATCCATCGACGTCTGAAGGAATTTTCCAGCCCTCATTGAAGTCAGAAAATGAGGAGAGAGAGAGAACAGAGAGAGACAGATCAGAGCACTGGCCACTTGACTTTTGATGGCCCTAATTTAAACTAATATCTTCCTGTTGCTTCCCGATGGTGTTATAAATATTTGAGGGGAAGTATTTATCATTGGAGATGTGGTGTGTGTATGAAGCCTGAAGGGGCTTCCTGTCCACTCAAAGGTCAGTCATTTGCGCGAGTAAACACACGAGAGTGGCGAAGACTGTGTGGCGAAACGAGTAATAGTCATCTTTGCATTGTAACAAAACAGTTTTATGAAGTAAAAACATTAGGATATGTTGTTTTGAACTATTGAAACTTAGAAACCCTTTCACTTTTGGTTAACACTTGTGCTGAGTTAAAAAAGAAGATGAAAATGTTGTAGTGTTCATATCTACTTACATGTAAAATGTATTTAAGAGCATTTAATGAATAATTCATAATAATTGCTGAATATTTTGTTGGTGTTTAAAACTTGAATAATTTACAGAGGTGTAGGCTCTATAATAATAATAATAATAATAATAATAATAATAATAACAACAACAATAATAATAAAACATTTTATTTCAAGCGCCTTTCTAAAATCATATAATTCATATAATTCTTACCTGAGTGATGTTGGGATAGTGGGTGTGTAGTAAATATTGCTGTAAAAGTAAACCTGTAAAGTGCTGTAAGTTAGTGAATGTACAGAGAAGGAGAGTGTTAGATGTGATTGGCAAATTAAGTCGAACTCTATGATCATCACCTGTGTTTAAAGCAAAGAAGTGTACAACTAAAGATACCTACAAACCAACAACTAAAGATACCCACGAACCAACAACTGAAGGTACCTACAAACCAACAACTGAAGATACCCACAAACCAACAACTGAAGATACCCACGAATCAACAACTGAAGATACCCATGAACCAACAACTGAAGATACCCACGAACCAACAACTGAAGGTACCCACAAACCAACAACTGAAGATACCCACAAACCAACAACTGAAGATACCCACGAATCAACAACTGAAGATACTCACGAACCAACAACTGAAGATACCCACGAACCAACAACTGAAGGTACCCACAAACCAACAACTGAAGATACCCACGAACCAACAACTGAAGGTACCCACAAACCAACAACTGAAGATACCCACAAACCAAAAACTGAAGATACCCATGAACCAACAACTGAAGATACCCATGAACCAACAACTGAAGATACCCACAAACCAACAACTGAAGGTACCCACAAACCAACAACTGAAGATACCCACAAACCAACAACTGAAGATACCCATGAACCAACAACTGAAGATACCCACAAACCAACAATTGAAGATACCCACAAACCAACAACTGAAGATACCCACGAACCAACAACTGACGATACCCACAAACCAACAACTGAAGATACCCACAAACCAACAACTGAAGATACCCACAAACCAACAATTGAAGACACCCATGAACCAACAACTGAAGATACCCACAAACCAACAATTGAAGATACCCATGAACCAACAACTGAAGATACCCACAAACCAACAACTGAAGATACCCACAAACCAACAATTGAAGATACCCATGAACCAACAACTGAAGATACCCACAAACCAACAACTGAAGATACCCATGAACCAACAACTGAAGAAACCCACGAACCAACAACTGAAGATACCCACGAACCAACAATTGAAGATACCCACGGACCAACAACTGAAGATACCCACGAACCAACAATTGAAGATACCCATGAACCCATAATAAACACTGTTTTGACTTTTCAGAAGTGGGGAAAATTCTGTGATCTAAAGTAAAAATCTGATAAATCCATTCATGGAAATGGAAAGTGGCATGACCCACGTTACAGAATGTTCTTTTAGCAGTTTCCTTCAGGATCAATTAAGTGTTATTTTATCTTAACATATCTTCTCACAGGGCAGCACAGTGGCATGGCAGGTAGTGTCACAGCGACCTGGAGGTTGTGGGTTCAAGTCCCGCTCCGGTGACTGTCTGTGAGGAGTTTGGTGTGTTCTTCCAGTGTCCATGTGGGTTTCCTCCAGGTGCTCCACTTTCCTCCCTCTATCCAAACACACATGTTGGTAGGTAGATTGGTGACTGCCCATAGGTGTGAACGTGTGAGGGTATGTGTTGCCCTCTGAAGGACTGGCGCCTCCTCCAGGAGGTTTTCCTGACTTGTGCCCAGTGATTCTGGGTAGGCTTTAGACCCACCGCGACCCTGAACTGGATAAGTGGTTGCAGGTAATGAATTAATGAATGAATGAATATTTTCTCACATTTTATGCTGCAACATATTTATGCTAGAGAGGGCACTGATTCCCCAAGTTATTGGACACTACTGACCAATATTCTCCTTATTCTTCTTTCTGCTTCAGAATGTACTAATGTTGGTTAATGAGGAACTGAAGGTCAAATTGTCTGTGAGTGTGAGGACTCAAATCCACAGAAACGTCTTCACTGGCCTCAGGGCAGAGCCAAGAATGCTCGCATCTCTGTTTGCTCTTGTTACAAACTCTGAAACAAACTGAGTCATATGAGCGTGCTGAGTTAGCTGGACACTCGAGAGGATTTTTCTTGGACATGACGCTTGATCAGCGCACAGGAGTTTAGATAAATACTTTAGGACATCTGTTAAAAGATCAAACCAGTTTAAAAAAAACCATTAAATAGATGTAAAGAAACTGGATTTCCTATCAACCCTGAAAGACCTGATATCACGAATACTTCAGATAAACAGAACATATAGCTGTCATCTTTCATCACACACACACACACACACACACACACACACACACACACACACACACCTTTTCAGCTTTTGCATGTGTTGCTTATGCACTATAGTGTGTGATGAGAGGCTTAATTATGAGCCTTTCTGACTACACCAGCCCCAGCATTACAGGCCAAGACAAGGGGCTAAGCTCCAAAAACTCTCTCTCTCTCTCTCTCTCTCTCTCTCTCTCTCTCTCTCTCTCTCACACACACACACACACACACACACACACACACACACACACACACACACACACACATGCAAACACACACACACAGTCAATGTTAACGGCCGAGTGTTTATCGTCATCCACAGTGTGCAGGTGACACTAATTATCAGCAGATGACAGTGGCAGTCCCCAGTGTGCACCAGATGGCTGGAGTGGGGTCACACAGGAAGTGCGTGTGTGTGTGTGTGTGTTGAGTTGTCGGGGGTGTTGGCTTATGATGGCTGATATCTCCTCCTTCTCCGTGTCGAGGGCAAAACCTCTAATGACAGACTACGATTCACAGCATGAGAAATCCAAGAGACAGAGAGGGAGGGATGGAGCGCACGCACGCGCGCGAGAGAGAGAGAGAGAGAGAGAGAGAGAGAGTGAGTTAGAAAAAGAGAGAGAGAGTATTGTTGTCAATAGAAGAGAGATTTAGACTGAGAAAAAAGAGTTTATCTCAACATTGCTGAGACCCACTTTGTGCAGTGGACCAATGGGAGGATAGAAAATTTCAAACATCAGAACCAGTCACATGAAAGGGGAGGTCATAATTTTGTTGGGATTTGAACCAATCACAGTCAAGGGGTGGTCTTAGTGTTTCAATGAGGACCAATCCCAGTCAAGGGGGAGGTCTTAGAACAGTGTTGTTATTTGACTATAAAAAGTCATGTGTTGATCCTAGAAGTGGAGACCTTAGAACAGTTTTGCGATGAGAATCAATGAAAGTCAAGTGGTGGTCCTAGGACAGCGTTATGTTTTAGGGCCAATCACAATCAAGGGGAGATCCTAGAATGTTGTTGTTGTGATTTGGACCAATCACAGTCAATGGGGTGGTCTTAGAACAGTGTTGCGATTTGGACCAATCACAGCCAAGCAGAGGTTCTTGTGTTGTGATTTGGACCAATCACAGTAAATGGGGTGGTCTTAGAAAAGTGCCTAAGACCACTGATCTGGGATAGTTTTGTTTCAGCCTCTGGACGTCAGTGAGTGTGGTCACCTATTGTAATCGTGGTGACCATAAATTCATGTGCAGCTGCTCCTGAGAGCCCCACTTTATCTTTAGGGGCAGCATGGCGCAGCAGGTAGTGTCGCAGTCACACAGCTCCAGGGACCTGGAGGTCGTGCGCTCGATTCCCGTTCCGGGTGACTGTCTGTGAGGAGTGTGGTGTGTTCTCTCTGTGTCCGTGTGGGTTTCCTCCGGGTGACTGTCTGTGAGGAGTGTGATGTGTTCTCCCTGTGTCTGCATGGGTTTCCTCCGGGTGACTGTCTGTGAGGAGTTGGTGTGTTCTCTCTGTGTCTGCGTGGGTTTCCTCCGGGTGACTGTCTGTGAGGAGTGTGGTGTGTTCTCCCTGTGTCTGCATGGGTTTCCTCCGGGTGACTGTCTGTGAGGAGTTGGTTTGTTCTCCCTGTGTCTGCGTGGGTTTCCTCCGGGTGACTGTCTGTGAGGAGTTGGTGTGTTCTCCCTGTGTCCGTGTGGGTTTCCTCTGGGTGACTGTCTGTGAGGAGTGTGGTGTGTTCTCCCTGTGTCTGCATGGTTTTCCTCCAGGTGACTGTCTGTGAGGAGTTGGTGTGTTCTCCCTGTGTCCGTGTGGGTTTCCTCCAGGTGACTGTCTGTGAGGAGTGTGGTGTGTTCACCCTGTGGCTGCGTGGGTTTCCTCCAGGTGATTGTCTGTGAGGAGTGTGGTGTGTTCTCCCTGTGTCTGCATGGTATTCCTCCGGGTGACTGTCTGTGAGGAGTTGGTGTGTTCTCCCTGTGTCCGTGTGGGTTTCCTCCGGGTGACTGTCTGTGAGGAGTGTGGTGTGTTCTCCCTGTGTCTGCGTGGGTTTCCTCCGGGTGACTGTCTGTGAGGAGTGTGGTGTGTTCTCCCTGTGTCTGCATGGGTTTCCTCCGGGTGACTGTCTGTGAGGAGTTGGTGTGTTCTCCCTGTGTCCGTGTGGGTTTCCTCTGGGTGACTCTCTGTGAGGAGTGTGGTGTGTTCTCCCTGTGTCTGCATGGGTTTCCTCCGGGTGACTGTCTGTGAGGAGTTGGTGTGTTCTCCCTGTGTCCATGTGGGTTTCCTCCGGGTGACTGTCTGTGAGGACTTGGTGTGTTCTCCCGGTGTCTGCATGGGTTTCCTCCAGGTGACTGTCTGTGAGGAGTTGGTGTGTTCTCCCTGTGTCTGCGTGGGTTTCCTCAGAGTGCTTCGGTTTCCTTAGATGGTCCAAAAACAGACATTGTTACACAGTAAATTCACCAGTGTTAAATCAACACTAGTAGTGTTAACGTAACACTAAGAGACTTAAATTATTACACTAACAGTGTTAATTCAACACTAATAGTGTTGATTTAACACTGGTGAATTTACTGTGGGCCTGGAGGTTGTGGGTTCGATTCCCGCTACTGGTGACTGTCTGTGAGGAGTTGATGTGTTCTTCCTGTGTCTGCGTGGGTTTCCTCTGGGTGCTCCGATTTCCTCCCACAGTCCAAAAACACACGTTGGTAGGTGGATTGGCGACTCGAAAGTGTCCGTAGGTGTGAATGTGTGTGTGTTTGTGTGTGTCTGTGTCTGTGTTGCCCTGTGAAGGACTGGCGCCCCCTCCACGGTGTGTTCCAGCCTTGCGCCCAATGATTCCATGTAGGCTCTGGACCCACCACGACCCTGAACTGGATAAGTGTTACAGATAATGAATGAATGAATGTTCATCTGTAAGAGTCTCTATGCAGAACCAACCGTTTGTGAATGCTCTCTCTTCAGCAGGAGGCAGCAATGGTCCAGGTCTCATCTGCCCTTCGCAATGATTACACCTTCATACAACTCTCCATTTTTAACTGCCCCAGTGTTTCTTATTCATTCTGAGTGTACGGAGTGAAATAGGTAAAAGGCAGATGTGTGGTCATCTCAGAGAGAGAGAGAGAGAGAGAGAGAGAGAGAGAGAGAGAGAGAGAGAGAGAGAGAGAGAGAGAGAGAGAGAGAGAGAGAGAGAGAGAGAGAGAGAGGGCTTTAAGATTAAGGCCTTTTGCAAATGTCACTCCTAAACCCCTGGTTGGTTAATTTCCCTCAGGTTAATTACCATCTGAGACTGACCTTTCCACTGACAAGTGCAACTTTATCTGGAAAGTCAAGGTTACAAAACTATGTATTCAGAGAGATTGATCACCCTCAGGAAGAAATAAGTGGCTCTCAGAAGATTCGTCTGGTGGAGACCACTGAGCAGTTCAGACCAAAATTCATAAACAAACCAGATATTAAATATGAGACAACAGCCATACATTAACATTTATTATCCTCTTTATACTGTGTTTATAAGACTTAATAAATGCACTAATAATGCAACATATTACATACAAAATGCTTGAAATTAGTTATTATAAAAAATATAATCAGCCAGGACCCAGTGAAAATTCACACATATTTCACTGGACCACTGTTTCCAGGTTTTGTACAATGTGCACTAAATATAATTACCATTCATTCATTTGTTCATTTGTTATTCATCTCTTATTTGTTAATCTGATAGAGTGTGT
>NC_089818.1:9812100-9866362 GCF_029633855.1 Hoplias malabaricus
ACACACTCTATCAGATTGTGCGCCAGTCCTTTACAGGGCAACACACACACTCACACATTCACTCACACACTCACACCTAGACACAGGGAGGACACACCACACTCCTCACAGACAGTCACCCTGAGGAAACCCACACAGACACAGGGAGAACACACCACACTCCTAACAGACAGTCACCCGGAGGAAACCCACACAGACACAGGGAGAACACACCACACTCCTCACAGACAGTCACCCGGAGGAAACCCACGCAGACACAGAGAGAACACACCACACTCCTCACAGACAGTCACCCGGAGAGGGAAATTGAACCCACAACCTCCAGGTCCCTGGAGCTGTGTGACTGCGACACTACCTGCTGCGCCACCGTGCCGCCCTGACCATATTTCAACATTGTTTCATTTTTCTTTAAATATCCATGGGTTGCAGTTGCATAATTATTTTGGCGAGGACCTGGATCTGGATTCAGAGCACAGCACTAATGTAAACAGATGAGAAATACTGGAGATAATACTGAAGCACTGGAGAGAGACTCACAGCACTCTACAGACTCTTTGCATGAGTGGTGTAAAGAATCCCACTGTTTAGCATAATGAGGTTTAAAAACCAATAAGTCTGTTAGCCATATTAGCATTTTCTTAATAGTAATTAAACCTGTTAGCACGTCAGACACAAATGCTTTACTTTGCTTATTTATGCACAGATCAGCTTGAGTATGTTGAGATGTGTCCAAGCCACAGTGAAGCAGAGGTCGAATCTCAAATGTCTCTTCACACCCTCTGTAGTGCACAGTGTAGGTCATAAAATAACAGTTTGTGCACTCACATGAAATGTGCGTTATATGAAAGTTGACTTTGTGTCTAGTTACTGTCTATGTATCACTGCTGTCAGTAGTATATTACCTTAATTTTAATGTTTTAACGAGAACTAAAAGTGTTGAACAAAACAATAAAACAATTTAAACATTTTACAGTTATATTTGAGTTGTTTGTTTGAGTACTGAGTATGTACCCAATATGGAGACTACTATACGTAGTGATGTCACCTGCTACATTTAGAATTTGGTGGCAGAGGCACTTTGACCTGCACTGGCGGATACAGTAATGAACTGTGTTTTGTTCTTATTTACATTTTGCACTGTGCCCCAACTTGTCTAGAAATGGGCTTAGGCTACAGTGACCAGCTTTATTGGCATTCAGTATTTGTAATCAAATCCCCACAGCAATGTTCCAACATGGAGTGCAGTGCAGAGAGTTCCCGGAAGAGAAACAAACCTGCCTATAGAAGCAAACTTGTCTCTTTCTCTTTTTTCTTTTTTTTTTTTTTGACTTTCTGCATCTCTGTCTTTTCCACACGCACACACACACACACACACACACACACACACACTTAAGACATTAAGACCTCTGCCTGTGAGGCTTATTGGCATGTGTGCGAGATTGATGAAAATGACTTCCACAGCGTTTATTTCTCCTAATACCACTGAAAGAAGAGCGTGCACTCAGGAGATATTTGATCTGAATTAGGGGCCGACTGACGAAGCGATTGATTAATTGGAATTTAAGCCATCCGTCACCAGAGCCATCAGCAGCATCATTTACATTCCAAACAATCAGCTGATGGGCCAATAGGAGAGCAGCGCATTAATACCCAGCAGTCCGTGCGCCACGGAGCTGGGTGTGGCAGTGTATTGACCACGCAGATGACGCTTCTAATCCTCCGCCTGATCAAATTGCATATGTTTTGGGATTTCCACCCAGATTCAATACGGCTTATGAATGTTTAATTGGGATCGCAGTGGGTGAGGGGGTGGGTTGCAGTTTTGTGTCTTGTCTTTTAATTGTGTCCAAAACCTAGTTCTTTCAAGAGTGGGGTGCAGGGATATTGGGAATCTTGAATAATAATAATAATAAAAAAAAAAAAATAATATCTGGCAACACTTTCAAAAAGAGCTATGTTGAATATTTTTACACCACTTTCTGTATATTCCACTTTCCTCTCTCTCTCTCTCTCTCTCTCTCTCTCTCTCTCATGCTCTCTCTCTCTCTCTCCCTCTGTCTCTCTCTCTCTCTCTCATGCTCTCTCTCTCTCTCTCTCTCTCTCTCTCTCATGCTCTCTCTCTCTCTCTCTCTCTCACACTCTTTCACTCTCTCACTCCTCTCTCTCTCTCACACTCTTTCACTCTCTCACTCTCTCTCTCTCACACACTCTCTCACTCTCGCTCTCTCTCTCTCTCTCTCTCTCTCTCTCTCTTTCTCTCTCTCTCTCTCTCACTCTCCTCTCTCTCACTCTCTCTCTTTCACTCTCTCTCTCACACCTTCTTTCTTTCTCTCTCTCTCTCTCTCTCTCTCTCTCTCTCACACACACACACTCCCTCTCTCTCTCTCTCTCTCTCTCTCTCTCACACACACTCCCTCTCTCTCTCTCTCTCTCTCACACTCACACACTCTCTCTCTCACACACTCTTTCTCTCTCTCTCTCTCTCTCTTTCTCACTCTCTCTCTCTCACTCTCTTTCTCTCTCTTTCACTCTCTCTCTCACACACTCTTTCTTTCTCTCTCTCTCTCTCTCTCTCTCTCTCTCTCACTCTCTCTCTCACACACTCTCTCTCTTTCACTCTCTCTCTCTCACACACTCTTTCTTTCTCTCTCTCTCTCTCTCTCTCTCTCTCTCTCTTCTCTCTCTCTCTCTCTCTCTCTCTCTCTCTCACACACACACACACACACACACACACACACTCAGACTCCAACAGAAATCAGTCATTACTACATACATACAGCAGCTTGTTGTAATGAGATCTGGCCACATCAGTGTGTTTACAGTCAATAGCACACCTCTCATTTCTTCTTTCTTTCTTTTTTCCTTCTGTTTTATTGCACTCCAGGCCTCTAATGGAGTTTTTGTGGTGAATGACGTTGTGGGGATGGGGGTGGTTAGGTTGGAGTAGCGCGAGGCTAGCGCATGTAATATCGCCCAGTGCGGATCACATATCTGTGACATTTAATAAGCTACTTATCATGTAGCCCCCTGGGTTAATCATTTATCAGCAGCTCATCGGATCTCGCTGATGGATTATTCTCAATAAAGGCCTCTGCGATCCTCGCGAAACTTCCCGTGATAACCCGCACATCTTCTCTCTAATGTGAGGCGAGCAGGAATAAGGGACACACAAAGCTCCCAGGTGTTTAGATGCTGTTTTTTTTTTTTTTATGTGTGAGAAAACCAAGCTTGGGCTGTGTTCCAGAGGGCACCCTTCTCACTAGACCCTACGCTGGTGAATCAAGTGCACTAGAAAAATAAAGAATGGCCTTTATCTGTCCCAGGGCATGTAGCATGGCCTTCCCTCTCTCAACAGGCACAATGCTAGTTTCAGGAAGGGGGTCTCTTTTAGTGAGCATCGCAAACATGGAGAGTTAGTGTTCTCCTCCAAGCGTGTTGAGCTGTCCAGTCTTCAAATGCTGCAATCTTCAAATAAATAAATAAGTATATGAAGAAATACACTGCACATATATAAAGATAATGATCAGCCCATGTTTTATTTGTGTGTACATCTGCAAATAGTGAACTATTCTTTGTACTGCGTGGGTTTCCTCCGGGTGACTGTCTGTGAGGAGTTGGTGAGTTCTCTCTGTGTCTGTGTGGGTTTCCTCCGGGAGACTGTCTGTGAGGAGTGTGGTGTGTTCTCTCTGTGTCTGTGTGGGTTTCCTCCAGGTGACTGTCTGTGAGGAGTGTGGTGTGTTCTCCCTGTGTCTGTGTGGGTTTCCTCCGGGTGACTGTCTGTGAGGAGTGTGGTGTGTTCTCCCTGTGTCTGCATGGGTTTCCTCCGGGTGACTGTCTGTGAGGAGTGTGGTGTGTTCTCCCTGTGTCTGTGTGGGTTTCCTCCGGGTGACTGTCTGTGAGGAGTGTGGTGTGTTTAAATGTTGTGGCTCATCCAAATATACTTTACATCAGTTTTTTCTGAGCTGACCTATCAAAAGAAGTCACAATTATGGCTGTTCTATAAAGGGTTTGGCCACTAATTTTCAGGCATTGTGGGATTTCCTGAGAACGCAGGGTTTTCAGGACCCCCCAAGATTGTGGGAGTAGCCAAAAACTGCACCAAGGTCTGTCCACTGTATACAGAACAACCCCTCACATGTCCTGAACTGTAACTTTAACCCCAACTGATTTTTGGAGCATTTCTATTGGTCAGTTCAAGATGACACTTTAGCACAGCGTAAAAAAGCCACATTCAAAAATCCCAAGGTACAATCTTTTGGTTTCACCAGCAACGACACGCATCTCCGCCGATCACACGCTGACGCTGAGGGGGTTCAGGGGGAGAAAGATTAAGGCTCCATGCTTGGATTGTTGGCAGCCATGCTCGGCTCTTTGAGGACCTTCTTTCCGGCCTTGTGTGTAACACTTTGGTTCAGCCATTCGTCATCCTCTGAAGTAATACCTTCCCGGAGCTCCTGCTTTTCTTGACAGCTCCATAAAAAGCGAGGCTTCACCCCTGAAGTGGCCCACTGTGCTGGCTCTCCTTTAATCCCCACACTGGTCAGATTACTGTTTACTGCCGGGCTGCAGTGGATCTTTACCTTTTCTCCTCCAACCAGCAGGGGGGTTGGGTCATGTCTGAAGCTGCTCGTGAGGAATTAGGTCATTCCTCTACAGTTTAGACTGGAGGCGGTCAGCTGAGACAATGCATAAGTAGCGTTACATATGTATTGTAATAGTGCCGGACCCTGGATGGGGCTGGGGGCTCATAGGGGGAGCTCCCAGCATGCACTGCGGCCTCCCCCGTCATAGTTTTAAGGCATATATTGGGGTTTAATATTGTAATGTTGTATCTTGGGGGCTCACCTTCAGCAGGAGTAGTGTTTATAGGCTTATGGCACTTACATTAAAAATAGCACACTTGCTGGAACTATGGCTGTGTCTCAATAATCCTTCAAAGGTTTCAACAAAATATATTTGGGACAATGGCATAAATCTAAAAGCGATATGTAATATTTTAAGCACCAAAGAGTCAATCAGTCTCCATAGAGCGGGTCTCTTTGTCAGGATTCACGGAGCGGACTGACGGAGGCGGACGCATTTGCTAAAACACGGTATTTTAATTATAATGAAAGAAATAACAAAACAATGACAGGAAACAGTAGTTACAACACAACACGAAATGAAACTAAACTAACACTTAGACAGACTAGACTGGGGAGCGAAACGACGACGAGAGAAACTACGGAGACAGACAGATAACATGACTGACATGAGAAAGGATAAATGAGAATGTGAAATGAACGACAAACAGGACACGAGACAAGAGAGCTTAAATACCAACACAAACGAGACACACCTGGACAGATAACGAGGACGGGTAACACATGACACGGACGAGGAGGCGGAACAAAGGCGGAGACTCGAACATAAACAAAACAGAGCCATGTGCAAATAAAGCACATGGCGGGGACAACAAACTGACAGGACGAAGGCGTGACAGATGCCCCCCCCAAGAACGCGCAACTCCTGGGCGCGTACTCCTAAACCCCCCAGGAGCTGGCACAGGAGAGGGCACGGAAAACAAGACAGGACAACAAACCAACGGGTGACAGGACTCAGGACAGGACGGGAACAGACACAGGAGCTGGGGACACGACAGGACCGAATATACTAGACGGGACATGGGACATGACAGGAGACTGACAAAGGGGGGCCACAAGAGACGAGAACGGACTGGACAGGACAGGAGTGGACACATGGGAATTGACGGGAGACTGGACTGGAGACAAGACAGGGGACTGAACGTGGGACGGATACGGAGACTGGACACATTTGGGGACAGAAGACTGGACATGAACAGGGGACTGGAATGGAGACGGGACTGATGACAGGACCGGGTGCTGGGACTGGACGGGAGCAGAGACTGGTGACAAGACACTGGACAGGATATGAACATTAGACTGGACAGGGGTATGTGACTGGACAGAAGACAGGACAGGTGACATGACACTAGACGGATACGGAGACTGGACATGAGACAGGACAGAGGGTTGAAACGGGGACTGGACAGGACTAATAGGGGACTGGACATGAGACTGGACAGGGGTCTGAAACAGAGACTGGACAGGACTAACAGGGGACTGGACATGAGACTGGACAGGAGACGGGACAGGTGACTGAACGCGGGATGGATACCGTGACTTGACATGTTTGGGGACAGTGGACTGGACAGGAGACGAGACAGAGGGTTGAAACAAGGACTGGACAGGAGACGGGACATAGGGTTGAAATGGGGCCTGGACAGGACTAACAGGGGACTGGACATGTTTGGGGACCAAAGACTGGACATGGGCAGGAGACAGGACAGGGGACTGGAATGGAGACAGGACCGAGGGTTGAAACGGGGACTGGAGAGGAGACGAGACTTGAGACTGGACAGGGGGTTGAAACATAGACTGGACAGGGCTGACAGGGAACTGGACAGGACTCACAGGAAACTGGACTGGACTAGGTAGGCGAACAGGGACCAAGACATTCAGGGGGACAGACACAAACACAGTGACAGGGACCGGGACAGACACAAAGGCAGAAACGGGTACAGGGACAAGGACAGAGACGGGAACCAGGACAGGGACAGACAATGGAACCAAAGTAACAGGGGGGTGCCCAGGACTGGCTAATGTCTGTGTGGCAGTCTGAGGAACCAGCCTGGGCACAGTTCTGGGGATCGGCCCTGAAGTCCTTCGGGCCGACCTACGGACATGGACAGGGGAGGCCGTAGCCACAGTCACGGGGACAGGAGAGGCCGTAGCCACAGTCACGGGTACAGGAGAGGCCGTAGCCACAGTCACGGGTACAGGAGAGGCCGTAGCCACAGTCACGGGTACAGGAGAGGCCGTAGCCACAGTCACGGGTACAGGAGAGGCCGTAGCCACAGTCACGGGGACAGGAGAGGCCGTAGCCACAGTCACGGGGACAGGAGAGGCCGTAGCCACAGTCACGGGTACAGGAGAGGCCGTAGCCACAGTCACGGGGACAGGAGAGGCCGTAGCCACAGTCACGGGGACAGGAGAGGCCGTAGCCACAGTCACGGGGACAGGAGAGGCCGTAGCCACAGTCACGGGTACAGGAGAGGCCGTAGCCACAGTCACGGGTACAGGAGAGGCCGTAGCCACAGTCACGGGGACAGGAGAGGCCGGAGCCGCCATAGTCACGGGGACAGGAGCGGCGGGAGCCGCCATAGTCACGGGGACAGGAGCGGCGGGTACCGCCATCACAGACACTGGAGCGGCGGGTGCCGCCATCACGGGGACTGGAGCGGCGGGTGCCGCCATCACGGGGACTGGAGCGGCGGGTGCCGCCATCACGGGGACTGGAGCGGCGGGTGCCGCCATCACGGGGACTGGAGCGGCGGGTGCCGCCATCACGGGGACTGGAGCGGCGGGTGCCGCCATCACGGGGACTGGAGCGGCGGGTGCCGCCATCACGGGGACAGGAAGCCCTGCGACGTCGTCCACGGAGGCAGGGGAACCTGCGACGTCGTCCACGGAGGCAGGGGAACCTGCGACGTCGTCCACGGAGGCAGGGGAACCTGCGACGTCGTCCACGGAGGCAGGGGAACCTGCGACGTCGTCCACGGAGGCAGGGGAACCTGCGACGACGTCCAAGGAGGCAGGGGGACCTGCGACGACGTCCAAGGAGGCAGGAGAGGCCCGCGTCGCGCTCACGAAGACAGGAGAGCCGCGCGCCGCGCTCTCGAGGACAGGAGAGGCGCGTGCCGCGCTCTCGAGGACAGGGGTTTGTGCTGCTCGCCGGGCTCGCGCTGGAGCTGTAAAGGGTTTAGGGGGTTTCACAGGCGCACCCATTAGATCACCTCGAGGTGCGCCCCTGTTAGCCTCAGGCCTCAGAGGTACGGAGGTGAGGCCAACAGCCCCTACCCTTAACGCCCCCCCAAAAATTTCCCCGGACCTGAGGGGGTAATCCTCCGTCGAGGGGGGAACTCCAGCACGGTTCTTCCGCCGACTCTTTCGACTCCCGCTGGCGCAACGACTCGATTCCCGAGTCGACTCCACCGCTATAGGATCCGGAACAGCGCCAGGCAGGAGCTGGAGCCGGCGACTCCATTCCGAGGCCGCTTTCAAAGCCTCCCCCACAGGATCTTTGGGGCCTGTGCGGAATGGAGTCCGGCGAACGGCACACCCCTTGAGGTAGTAATCCGCGCTAGCTGCGTCCTTGTGGTCGTTCATTCTGTCAGGATTCACGGAGCGGACTGACGGAGGCGGACGCATTTGCTAAAACACGGTATTTTAATTATAATGAAAGAAATAACAAAACAATGACAGGAAACAGTAGTTACAACACAACACGAAATGAAACTAAACTAACACTTAGACAGACTAGACTGGGGAGCGAAACGACGACGAGAGAAACTACGGAGACAGACAGATAACATGACTGACATGAGAAAGGATAAATGAGAATGTGAAATGAACGACAAACAGGACACGAGACAAGAGAGCTTAAATACCAACACAAACGAGACACACCTGGACAGATAACGAGGACGGGTAACACATGACACGGACGAGGAGGCGGAACAAAGGCGGAGACTCGAACATAAACAAAACAGAGCCATGTGCAAATAAAGCACATGGCGGGGACAACAAACTGACAGGACGAAGGCGTGACACTCTTAGATGGGGGTGGTCGTGAATCTAGGCCACTAGGTGTCAGTAAACTGTCCGCTTCGTAACTGGAGAAAATGACTGACGGCACGTTTTTTAAGAGGTCTTTAATCCTCGCTCCGAAAAAACACACGTCCAATCAGGGCCTGGACCTTACTGAAAGTTCTGAGTGGGTTTGAATGACTCAGAGTGTTAGCTATTGAAGTCTGGAGCTGCCCCAGCTTACCTTTCTCACTGGACCATCTGCCTTGAGTAGGATCATATGGTACAGAGCTGCTCGAGAGACTGGCACTGATTCGCCCAGTGCTGAGCTCAGATTACTCGCTCAATGCCAACAAGCCTGCGGAGAATAGAGCCGCATCAACATGTCACACTAAACACTGCAGCAGGACCTGGCAGGCACGGAAACACAGTCCTCGACACTCCAGGGTGTGTGTGTGTGTGTGCTTCAGTAATCCATGTTTGCATTTTTCTTCACAGTAAGAAGTAAGTCATCCCAAACACAGTCAGTGATGTTGAGGTCTGGACTCCTGAATGACCGGGCTCTCTTATTTGTCTTGGGGATATTCATCATTTGCACGTTTGGTAGGAGTCCCCTTTTCTTTCAGATACAGAGCACTTTGGCCATGCGTCTCAGTCAGCCATAGGTGAATTTCCATGTCAGCCCTAACATATCCATAACAGGGTCATGCTTGTTGTAATGTGGGGTCAGTCTGTTTAAAGCATCATACCAGATCATCACCCAAATGGACTGAGGCCAAGGTCATGACCTCTTCCTGATCAATACATGGACATGCATACGTTCGCTTATTAACATCCATCTCCATCGGCTACGTAAACAAGAACACAACTCTGCAGGAAACTAAGAGAGAGCGATGTTCAACAGCTGTAATAAAGCTGCAGTCTTAAAGTGGAAATATTCTCCCACTTTTCTATGAAAAAAACATCTTAATGACCTGCTTTCGTCAAAACATCACAAGGATCAAACCTCACAGCAGCGTTCTCCCACCCTGTCAAAACATTTCTCTTCAGACCTTTTTCAGCACCTGTTCCTTTAAATGATAATGAGCTGCTCGCTGTTCACCCGGACCCCAAGCACACAGCAGTGAAGAGCGAGGAGCAGAAGCTCTGGTTTTTAACCGTTTTCGCTCCGTTCTTGTTTTCTATGTTTTTACTCAGTGCTTGTTTGTTGTGCTGCGTTCAACCTCATATTTGCACTCTCACATAGACACAGTTCCAGCATTGTGATTGGACGGACTCAGACGTGGGGGCGGGGCAATTGTAAAGTAGAATGTGATCAGCCTCATTTTTGTTCCCAGCTTACAAAAAATTAATATTTGGTTTTGTTTCACAGTGTGTGGGTTGGTGGACTCCAGATCCTCAATGAGCAAGTAGATTTTTCAATAGTCCTCTTTAAGGGATTTAAATGAATAATGAGTGTCATTGTGTCATTTTTTTAATGTTTTACCACTCAGTTCTCTTTCCCTTCAAATCCAATGGAAAACACTTAGACTTAAACCTATCGATACACAATGAAAATGGGATGCAAATGCAATTCATTTTGTAATAATTATGTCATTAATTATGTGATTACACAGTAATGACAATAACAGTTCTGAAGTGCTAAGACTTAATCAAGAAAAATGGCCATACAGTCATTGCGCTGAGGTCCCCTCCCTCGTGAGCATTGTAAGCCCTCATTACTCGGCCTCATGGCCCTGGTTGATTCTGACATATTCCTGTGCTCATGCTAATGTGGGCTTTTCCCCCTGCAGGGGCCCTGCTCCAGTGGCCCCTCGCAGCAAGGTGCCAGCCGGGGTCACTGTCAATTATATCCATTTAATACCCACTTATGCCTGCAAACCAGGCCTGCGTCCAGGGGTCAGGCCCACCACTCGGGAGAACACGGCCCGCACTTTATCCAATAATCTCCTCGAATATGGGCTCACCAAATGGCGAGGGATCAATGTCATTAACGAGGAAAAGGTAAAATGCATTTCGCTATGGGGATAATTAAAGACGAGCGAGGACCGCACCGTCCCTCCACTTCACCTTAGCATCAAGACGAGGGGCAGAGCCTTAATGTGGACGCTTGAGAGATGAATTTTTCAAATCATATCACGCACTCTTTGCTATGGAGATTATATCATAGCTATGTGTTCACAGCTAAAACATGTCCTCTATAATGAATCCGACTCATGGATTACAAAGGATGCCAAGCTCCACTGACCATAGATCTGCAATTACAGATTGTAGAGCCTCTTTCGCGCTGTTCTTCAATGGTCAGGACCGCACACAGAGCGGGTATGATTTCTCAGAGCTGGCATGACACTGACGTGGTGGTGGTGTGTTAGTGTGTTGTGCTGGTACGACTGGATCAGACACAGCAGTGCCACTGGAGTTTTTAAAGCCCTGAGTATGACTGAGGATAGTCCACCAGCCGGCAGCGTCCTGTTCCACTGATGAGCTACTCTCTCTGACTTTCCATCTACAATGTGGACCTGTGTCTAACAGAGTGGACAGTGAGTGGACACAGGGTTTAAAGGCTCCAGCAGGAATGGCTGATTGCTCTATTGTACTGTGCCTGACCAAAAAAAAAAGGCCAAGGACTTGAATGAGTTCAAATTTATTTACGTTACAAAGTAAACCTAGCTTTTTTTTGTTCCTTGTCCTTGTGGTTTGTCGCTGACGGCAGTGTCCATCTAATCTGTCCATCCCCGTGTGTCTGAGGGCCGGTGAAACACAATCCCTTAGCTACTGCATTAAGAGGATGAGCTTTAATAATTCTGTCACTGGAGAGGAGAATATCAGACATGGATCACTTTACAGACACCACACACACACAGGAGAACTCACATACACACATATATGCATGGCTGCACTTGTATGGTCTCATACACACACAGAACCCTATCATTACACAAACTCATTTGAATTGGGTTCATTAACATTCGTGCATAAACAAACCAACCCTTTGAAGTCGTTATTGCAGACTATAACCACTCCCCTCCTCTCACCTCCACCCTAACAGTTTTAAAGGGCCGATACGCAACATGTGCCAGGAAAAGGTAAGGAATGCTAAAGCTATATGACAAGAAGAGACTAAATGACAGGGCTGAGAGCTATTTCTCTGGCTTGTATTGGATTGCAGTGCCTTGTAACACGTGTAACCGCTCTCACTGAGTGAATAACGTTCTGCGTACGCTTCTTTAAAGGGCCCGTACGCTGAGTTCCTTTTGTCCACTCATGACTACTGACTTATGTAAAGACTACTTACTTACATCTGGGCTGGACTCTGCAGCTCTGCATTCACTCCTAAGTGACTTTTATTCACCTTCTTAAAATCAAAGCAGTCATTATGTACAGTGCATATGTAAATGAGATCTGCTGTGATTGGCTGTCCTCTAGTAGTTCTAGTCTAGTTTATAACTCAAGTTGTTTAGTTTTTTAGGGTATGGTTTTACTTTCAGTTAGCACTTGGAGTCCACCTTAAGTAGTGTAACTGTAACAGCAAAAATAAAACAGCTTTACCCACCTATGACGCAGAAATAGGGCAGCATCCTCATCTCTTTTTATCATTTTGAACATTTGGTGGTGAGAGACAGATACAGACAGAGAGAGAGAGAGAGAGAGAGAGAGAGAGAGAGAGAGAGAGAGAGAGAGAGAGAGAGAGAGAGAGAGGGAAAGAGAGAACTCCTAAGCAAGTTCAGACCAAGATAGTCAGTTCATTTCCCATCTGCAGAGCCAGGGCTGTGTACCAGCACTGCACCTTTTTTCCAGTGCTCAAACAGACTGGAGAACTAGAAAATGGTGAGGAAATGTTCACTAACTTTCACAAACATTCACCGTATTGGATTAAAATTGCGAACATCACCTCGTTTGGACGTATTATTTGAACTAAGATGAGACGGGACCAAACGGGGTCCAAACCAAACCTCCCTGCAGCAGACGAGGTCAAGTAAGATCTGCTGTTACAACATGAGCACATGTAATCGCTTTTGAAGAGCGAATAACGCTCCACACAGGGCTCTTTAATGTGGTGGGGCGGCGTAATCCACAGGAAGTGTAGAGCAGTAGATCATACAGCCCAGACCACACTTAAAATCCTCCCATCCCCCAGATCTAAGAGCGTTGACGTATGGCTAGAAGCAGTAGTCGCGATTCGAGCACCACGTCTTATTCTTTCACCCACCCCCCACCACTACTCCCACACCCCCAGCCACATTTCTTTTCTTGTTTTTCCACTTAACTTCCATATGCATCACACAGCTGATCCAAGACACACAAGAAGCTCGAGTGGAAGGAAAAACATAAAGAGACCAGAATCTCCGGTTTATTACAGATCCTCAAACCGCCGCGGCCTATATGAACACATGTTCCCTGCTCCTTGCTTTAAATCAGGCTGCCGTTATGGCCGCCACGTTAAACGTAGGTGGTAAGCTCATATATCTAATTATACAATAGCTAAACATTTTTTTGTTAATGAAATGGAAGCAGTGTAATTGAAAACTTCAACCTAATTATTGCTTGGCAAGGAGAGGGGCATGGAAAATTGCACGTGTAGGAAGGGCTCCCAGCAGGACGCCTGATGACTTATGGATCTTACCATTTCTAAAATGTGTGACACACAGAGAGAGAGAGAGAGAGAGAGAGAGAGAGAGAGAGAGAGAGAGAAAGAGAGAGAGAGAGAGAGAGGGAGAGAGGGGGGGATAAGAAAGAGAGAGAGAGAGAGAGAGAGAGAGAGAGAGAGAGAGGGGGGGGGGGAGAAGAAAGAGAGAAAGAGAGGGAGAAAGAGAGAGAGAGAGAGAGAGAGGGAGAGAGAGAGAGAGAGGGAGAGAGAGAGAGAGAGAGAGAGAGAGAGAGAGAGAATCAGCTAAAACACATTATAAAACATCTGTTTGGTTAGCTCTTGGACAGCTCACAATTTGGACAGCTCAACACGCTTGGAGAAGAACACTAACTGAACGTTGAGTCTTGAGGCAGGAGATGATGTCGGTACACAGAACAGCATGCAATTTTTAATTATTAATTGATTTAATAAAATAAAAAGATATACGTAAAAATATGCCATGTGAAGGACTGGCGCCCCCTCCAGGATGTGTTCCTGCCTTGTGCCCAATGATTCCAGGTAGGCTCTGGACCCACCGCGGCCCTGAACTGGATAAGGGTTACAGATAATGAATGAATGAATGAATGTAAAAATTATTTTTTTTTTTTAAATACAAATTACAATTAATGCACAGGAATCCCAGGAAATTCAAGTACACAATGAAAAGCATCACCACACATCCTCCAGATGCTTGTACTTTGAAGGCATACTATTTCTTAACACTTATATCAAGCCAAGATATAATTTATAGTGGTTTAATATCACTAAACAAGCTCCCATCCACTGGTGGCTCTTTACCTGAAGAATAATTACCGAAATGACTTTGGGCTACGCTTAAGGTTAAGGTTAGGGTTAGGATTGTAGTTAGTATATCTATGAAGGGTGAGCTATGTTTTCTATACATTGTATGAATCCTGGGAATGGTCTTTTAGTCAAAGGTATATGACTGGATCTTGAGACCAGGCCAATGCTTAACTGCAGATAACTGGAATCAAGAAGAGCAGCTATTAGGTGGGGGTCTGGTGGTTGTGGCAAATTTAACTCTCAGAGAAATCTTATCACATGAAGCTGAAATCATGATGGATTTTCATTCATTCATTCATTCATTCATTCATTGTCTGTAACCCTTATCCAGTTCAGGGCCGCGGTGGGTCCAGAGCCTACCTGGAATCATTGGGCGCAAGGCGGGAATACACCCTGGAGGGGGTGCCAGTCCTTCACAGGGCAACACACACACTCACACACACACATTCACTCACACACTCACACCTATGGACACTTTTGAGTCACCAATCCACCTACCAATGTGTGTTTTTGGACTGTGGGAGGAAACCGGAGCACCTGGAGGAAACCCACGCAGACACCGGGAGAACACACCACACTCCTCACAGACAGTCACCCAGAGAAAACCCACGCAGACACAGAGAGAACACACCACACTCCTCACAGACAGTCACCCGGAGGAAACCCATGCAGACACAGAGAGAACACACCACACTCCTCACAGACAGTCAACCGGAGGAAACCCACACAGACACAGAGAGAACACACCACACTCCTCACAGACAGTCACCCGGAGGAAACCCACACAGACACAGGGAGAACACACCACACTCCTCACAGACAGTCACCTCCTGTGACTGTGCCACCTACCTGCTGCACCACTATGTCGCCCTATGGATTTTCAATTAAAATTTAAAAAAAAATCTTGCTGAAAAATGACCTACATTCCTCTTTGTGTAATTTGGCCTGTTTGTAATAACATATGGTACACTTTCTAAAGTCACCACACATTAATACGACACTCTGACCTCCAGGGTATCTCTCTGACCATCACCTGACCAGCCAGGTAACCTCAAATAGAAAACAAACTCCCAGCAGTAGCTCTCACTTAAGGTTAACATTTCCCTACGCAGAGAAAAGGCAGCAGGAGGAAAGGTGAAAATGCAAAACGTTGAAAAAAGGCTGAGGGGAAGGCCATAATTAAACTAAACGGCAGTGACAGGCCGGAGAGCAGGTCAGAAAGGGTCCCGGTGGGTCAGCTAACTATGTTTGTCACAGCGCTCTTTCTTTCTGCCCAAGCCTAAATGAGAGAGGTCAGAGAAATATGGAATTACCATGAGTTATTTATGACACTGAAACCCAAGCCGGAGCGTTATGAAATCATGGGCGCTGATTGGGGGGGGTCATTTTTCATCGCCGCCAACATGATATTATTTCAAACGGGTTGCCATCAAACTGAGCCGTGTTGGAACTGAGCGGTTTAGCACACGGCGAATCGAAATACAGATTTCTATCAGAGCCTGACTGATTGTCAGGAACAGACTGTTGTGTAATGGATCCATCGGCTGTCATGGAAATTATGGATTTTCTCTCTGATCTTTCTCTGGGAGTGCGAAAGAAAGGAAAAAAAAAAAAGGGAGCCAGGCCGTTCCCAGCTTTATTCCAAGAAACTGGAGAAAGTAAACAGAGAGTGGTCATCTTCTGTTGTCATTTACAGCTGGGGTCTGAAGGTATTAAGGAAAAGAATAAGAGGAATTCATAAAAATTTGGAGCCAATAGAGAGAAAAGCTCCAGAGCTCCAGCAGCACTGCTGTGTCTGATCCAGTCATACCAGTGCAACACACCTGTGGGGCCGCTGAGAACTGAACAACAGGGTAAAAGGGGCCTTTAAAAACTATACGGAGCAACCGCTGGACTACAATCTGTAACTGTAGAGAAACAAAGTGCTCCTGTATGGTCAGCGGAGCTGAGAATATGGTCAGAATACAGCCGTGAATTAGTCCTGTGTGTTTCAGTTAATTGTCCAGGCTTTAGTTTCGAGTCAGTTAGCTCCATAACTTCTTTTCAGTTGCATTCTATAAAAGTCAGTATAGGAAGCTTACGCTGAGCCCGAGTACAACTCTGGGCTGAAATCAATGGCGTTCTATAGTTAATGAACTTTCTGACCTTTCGGAAAATGTACACTGCTTAACCAGATTCCATGTATTTAATAATTCAGCCGGGGAGAGAATAGAAATGCTGGCTCAATAAGGACTAGGAATATTTGTCAGCGTGCGAGAGAGGGACGGTTGACATTTCATTGCTCGGGCCCTGCCCAAAAACTCATTACGAGCCCAATCCTTTCAGAGGGGCTTTAATGAGAAAGATGGAGTGGATCTCAGGCGTTTTTCACCTGCCGTCTGGGCCGTAATAGGGCGATGGACGAGGGGAATTAAAAGTCCGCGGAGGCCGTTGAGTTGTAGTGTTTCGGGCTGTTATACACTCATAAAAGCCACTGTGCTCTGGGACCTGGGGCCTGACCACAGCGCAGGAAAAGCAGCGGCTCGGATAGACCCCAGTCTGCTGTTGAATCTTTTGGGCGGAGGACAGGAGCGTGTATTATTGATGAGGCCTGGTGTAGGGTTTCCTTCGCAGAGGAAATGATAAGGTGCAATGTAATGGCATGCTGTGATCGCCCACAGCCGTCACTCACACTCTCCCTCACACTGCTGAGGTGGCAAACTGTTGCTCCACTCGGGGACGCTTCCATCGCCGTCATCCGACACTCCGTTCACTTCAGTTACCCCAGCTCCGCTGACCATTCATCCCAGCCCTTCATATCTTCAAAATCTGCACCCTGTGCGATCCCACTCCTTCTTCACCACTTTAGACCACTTTTGTGAATTCCCTTCTTCTTGTTTTTCAAAAGTGACTTTGTTGGGACTGGACTTTTAACTTGAAATCAATGGCTGTGCTAAATTTTAATTGTGGAGTTATTCTTTTCAGAAATGTGTTTGCAAACATTTGACCAAAGACATGCCGAATACAGACACATAAGGATTTAATAACACTCCATAAATAAATAAAACAAACAATGGGGTTCGACACCCATCTTGGGCAGGAATACCCAGTAAACCCAGCATCTAAAAAATAGCCCTTAGACCTTCCCCAGAACCTAAAGCCATTTCTAACACTAAACCCAATCCCAAACCTAAACCTAATCTTTAATTTCTCCATAAAATAAACACTGGAGCCGTGTCCAAAATGGCTCCCTAATCAATGTCCCCTATATTATTCACTATATAGTGCACTATTATAGGGAACTGAATTCAGGGGGTAGTGAATGATTTTGAACCCTACCTCATGCAGGTTTTGGGTAATCTGATATCTGCTAGTGTACATGAGCTGTACACTATTTTTACATTGCATTGTGGGATTGTTTGAGTGCACTGGAAATTGTCCACTATGTTTTCGGATACAACTACAAAATTCGAACCTCCAAATTAGTGCAATATATAGTGAATAAGGCACAGTTTGGACACAGCTTAAGTTCCAAATATTAGAAACAGCACAGTTTTAAAAACTTCAGCTAACATTAAACACTAAACCCAAACCTGAACCTAACACTAAACCAAACCAAAACCTACCTCTAAATTCCAGAAAGTTCTAAATGCAGTGTTGTGGGTTTGTATAATATTATCACCCCATCAAAGCTGCACTGTTTTTACATTTCTTATTTGGAAAATAGCAGTGTGTAGTGAGTGTTTGTAGCGAAACAGCACCACCCTTGCATGGGAACTCCCTTAATGCACATAGTACAACTGCGAATTCTGATGAAGCAAAGTGTCCTCAATGTACAAATGACACTCTTTCAGTAGGTATGGTATTTTAGAGAAGTGTTTACGTTTTAGACTTGATAATTCTGTAGACTCAGAAAAGGCATGAGATAAAATGGAAGCTCCAAACGAGCTGTAAGTCATTCCCAATGCCATGAGTCAGCAGGGCATGTCTAAAAAGGGAAAATAAAGAGCATGTAACCTGCACAACAGGCGCTAGAGAAAGCAGCCCTGGACATGGAGTACAGTCTACATTGGACTGATGGAGCCATCTGCCCTCTGCCAAAGTCAGAGAGGGAGGAGAAGATGTTTAAATAATGAAAGTGGGATCCAAGAGTAATTCTGTTACACTTGTACATACTTCCTGATCATCCCACCCTCCAAAAACCCCAAATATTAAACACACGCAAAGCACTGGATAGCGTTAAATTACCCAGCTGTGAAAAATCCAATTTGTTCATTAGAGGCAAGATCAATGTGATGCTGTACGTTGGGATGCATCTGTGATTGGGGAAGATGGCCGAGGCCTTTGTATATATTCTATAATTTAATCCATTAATCGTGTTAATTTTACATCTTTTTCAGCCACAACACCAATGTTGGCCAACGATACTGAAGTCAAGCAAGATGTCTATGAAATGTCAACAGGCAGGATGCTGTAACTCAATCATAAAACATTGGTTTACATTTGGACGTCCAAATGTACGCATAAATGCTTGTTTAATCAAATTTAAATCTATAGAACCCAAGGAAACAAAAACATGGGATGCTCTGGAGCTTATAGTTATGGATATGAATTGCTGGCAAGCTGTGAAACTGCTCTCTGATGTTGGAGCACTATTCAGTGCCTTTAGGATCAACAAAATGTCAGCTCCTGACCTCTTGTGGTGTTCTTGTGGCTGAATGCAATGAGACATTCCAAATGCAATGTTCCAAAATGTATTCCAAAGCCTTTGCAGAAAAGTAGCTGCCGGTGTCTGATAGGATAAACTACTTCACACCTTGTCTAACCCTCAGGCTCACTTACAGAACGTTGGGTTGAGTGCCCGAAATCCTTTGGTGCTCTAGTGCACTGAAGGGGTCTTTATGAAAAATGAAAGCAGTAAATGTAAAAATATCTGGCAACTATTATGGGGCACTTAAGCGATGACCGAAGAGCAATGGCTGATAAAAGAAAAGCCGATCGATATTCATCCTTCTCCCACTCAATTGCAAAACTCCATTTTCTCATAATGACTGCTGCTAATGAGGAAGCCTCGGTCACTCGTCCGGCTGCTGCCCGAGCCGCTATAATCATTTGAGTGGTACAGTAAACCATGACACTTTATTGGCGTACAATTCCATGATGGCCCCAATCAATAGCGACTGTGGGGGGGTCTTTCGCATGAGCGCGTTTTGACGCATTGAATAACTGCATCGAAGAAACGAAGGGAGCCTTCTAATCCTGCAGGATTTGGATCAAGGCATCATTATCAGACTGTGAGAAAACAAGCATGTGCTGTGGGTCTGAAAGAATGTACAGCTGTCAAGACGTGGATACTGAGAAAAGGAAATAGACAAGAAAGAAGAATGTTTGTAATTCCTATGGGCACATAACTCAAACCCACTTGAGCTAAGCATGTCTAGGTCAGTATTTGGATAGGAGACCTCCTCCTAAGAAAGCCTGGGTGGCTGGTGGTGGTGATGGTGATGTAGGTGGGGCCAACAGGGGGCACTGTCCCTGTGGTCTGTGCAGATCCCAATGCCTGGGTGCAGCGACAGGGACACTGTACTGAATGAGTGACTTTGTTGTGTTTGTTGAGACGTAAAACTGAATTTTCGGACCCAACGTGGTCCCGTCAGGCCTCCTGATCATCCCTTCTCCTATGTCACTCCCTTCCGTCTAATCTTTAGCTACTAGCTGATGTATAGTGAAAGGCGGCACGGTGGCGCAGTAGGTAGTGTCGCAGTCACACAGCTCTAGAGACCTGGAGGCTGTGGGTTCGATTCCCGCTCCGGGTGACTGTCTGTGAGGAGTTGGTGTGTTCTCCCTGTGTCTGCGTGGGTTTCCTCCGGGTGACTGTCTGTGGGGAGGGTTGATAGATAGATAGATAGATAGATAGATACTTTATTGATCCCCAGGGGAAATTCAAGGTCTCAGTAGCTTACAGACTTACATACATCACATACACGAATCACTAAACAGCAATGGACTAATAGAATTAAAAAAAAAAAAAAAAAATATTCAAATACCCAAGAAGTTGACAGTGTGCTTAAGAATAATCAATCAATCAATCGTCAGAGGTTGTGTGTTCTCCCTGTGTCTGCGTGTGTTTCCTCCGGGTGTCTGTCTGTGAGGAGTGTGGTGTGTTCTCCCTGTGTCTGCGTGGGTTTCCTCCGGGTGACTGTCTGTCTTCCCGCCTTGCGCCTAACCTCTGGACCCACCGCGACCCTGAATTGGATAAGCGGTTACAGATAATGAATATATGATGTATAGTGAGGGTACTGGTGTGTGGATTGGCTCCCGTTGCATCATCCAGGTGGATGTTGCGCTTTGTTGGTGGTGGAGGCGACTCTCTAATGTCCCATAGAATGTAAAGCAATAAACTGACTGTCCCAGAGCACACAAATCCTATTGACCAGTGATTGCAGTGATCCTATTAAACAAGAACAAGAGGGAGTAATCCTCAGATATGACACCACTAACATCACATAGCGCTAACTGTGCGGGGGTCAATCTGCACAAACATTCAGGAGAAGCATGCAGACC
The DNA here is from genome assembly GCF_029633855.1 of Hoplias malabaricus. NCBI lineage: Eukaryota > Metazoa > Chordata > Actinopteri > Characiformes > Erythrinidae > Hoplias > Hoplias malabaricus. Next base: position 9,832,723 of record NC_089818.1, read on the forward strand.
TTTAAAGATAGAGATCAACACCTTACAACTCCCCCTCCCCCCCAACACACACACATACACACAAGCCCCCGAAGTCTCAGTGAGATTTCAGTGCGGGGAAAATAATGCAAGGCCCCAGGGCTTGGAGCGAGAGATAAAGGCCACATCTCCAGTGATGATCTCTATCGATCGGCAACCTTGGGCGCGTGGCGGAGGTCCGGCATTCGTCACGCCAACGCTCGGCCCAATACCCGATCCCCCCCTCGCTCACTGATGAATGTGCTCATGCTAAGAGCGTCTTTAATTGATGACGGACGCCTTTCCAGTGGACCGCTGTCTGGCCAGCGCCCATTCATTATCCAAACCCACTCCTCTCTTTACTATGTTAGTATGCTTATTGTTATCTAATGGTCTTCTCGACCATTCTAAGGTCGATTGTCCTCCTGTGCTGTGCTCTTGAGGGACTGTTTAAGGATCGCTAGATTTTGGAACATTTCTGTTCAGGATTTGATGGCTGCTATGGGAGTACAACTGTCAGTTACAGATGTAGCACAGGATCACAAACAATACTCCAATCGTCTTGAATGGCGCTCCATCTCTCCAGTGAAATTCTGGGGGTGGGCATTATACCCAACATTCAAACACTTGGCATTAAGCATGGCAAGCTTAGGCTTATTAGTCCACTATTCAGAGCAATGAGTTTTATATGCATAGTGACATTGTTTTTTTATTTATTTATTTTTTTTTCATTTTTGATTCTGTGTTGCACCAGACATTTGAACAAAACAAGAACGTTATTTTTGTGTTGGCAACCCATTTATAAAAAGATGTATTTATAAAAAGGTTGGTCCAGCTGGACGTCATGTGCCTGTCGGAATGAGCCTCTATAAATGCTTCTACTGGTAAACGTCAGCTGTCATAGGAAGCTTAGACAGCCTTACGAATACTAGCTCTGAGGAATATTTGATACAGACTATCAGTCAAAACACACAAGGCCCAGAACCTGTTGAAGCGAGATGGGACTTTGCTCTTTTTCTGCAGATAGAGTGTTATTGTAAGACCTCCATACACACACACTCTCTCTCTCACACACACACACACACAGAGGCCCGGTTAGTCCCACTGGAGTATCACATTCAACCTGAGAGCACTTTGCATCACAGATCACCAATTACACAAATTTCTTCCCGGTTTCTCTTTAGAAAGGCTCCGCTAATTTGTTCCATTAAAGTTCAAGCAGGTTCTCTTTCGCTAATGTAATCATATACAAAAAGCCTTCACATGTTTCCCCCTCCATTGTTGACTGAGGGAACAGACTAATTCTTTTTCAGTTCCTTGTATAATTAAAAAAAGAAAAAAAAAAACCCACAGCCTTGGCCATTTCTCGCTTATCTCCTTTACTTATATCCCCAACACACTTGGAAAAAAGAAAGGAAACATCAAAGGGGTGGTAATATTAGATTTGCCATAAAATATCATGCTGCCAAGTACACAAACTACATCTAGCCCTTTGATTAGCGCTATCAGTAGGACCTCTGTCACTGAAGTAGATTAGATTGGGTCTCTATCAGGAACTTGGGGAGTGTGTAAAATAAAGCATTTATAAAAAAAAAAAAAAAAAAAAAGAAAAAAGAAAGAAAAAAAGCTCTTAGCTAGGACTGAAAGCTGAGCTTAGGATTATGGCCATGGCTTTTTACCGGGGCCTTCTCAATGTGTTATACCTCACTTAACTACCACAATAATGCTATTGTGGCCTTCCCTTTCCAACCCATCCTTCATTCCTTCCTCTTCCGAAAGGCATGTCTTGAGTTCAGAAAGAGCTGTCAGCGTTAACATGTTAATAACACTTTAATAACACTTTCATAAATGATTATTTCACTAATAATTATTTTATCTTGAAGCCATTGGCACAATCTGTTTATAGTTCTCTTGTGTAAAAGCAGCTCTAGGCTCAAAAAGAGATTCCCTCAGCACCTGGACAATGCTGGACAGAGCTAGCAGGAGAAGAATGAATGAATCAATGAGCAGCAAACTAACAAAAGCAACAGCAAGATGGAGAGCTCTAGCTGCTGGAAAAAAAGCTTCAGTGTATCAAGAATCCACAAGCTGTGTGAGTCAAGAGACAGGGAGAGAGAGAAAGTGAGTAGGCAACAACTGTTAAATTAAGAGTGTGATTGAACAATCCGTGAATGTGTTGGGAATATGGATGTCAAAAATAGCATTTACAATGTGCTAATGTGATAACATTTTAATGCCACTTATTTTTTTAAAGCTGTTATCTCATTTTTGTATTTTGTCCATATGAACCCTTCTTACTTTAAGGGTAACTGAATAAATGGAAGCTAACAGCATCCAAAATACATGTTTTTTTTCCTGGATAGTTCATTTAAATCCACAGCCTTTGGATAATTAAAAGTATATTCATGCTGCAGTGAGTGCTACAGATTCCACTGCAGAAAGTAACAGGCTCTGTAGTGTAACTATATGTAGCAGTAAACAGCTATATCTCATGTCCACCAGTTTTTCAGTGCTCTATAATAACAGAAATGACCATTTATTTTCTGCTAAAGTACCATTCTGTTAACTACTAAACTTAATGGCCCAGGACTTTGCTGTCAATAAAATAAATCCATTTTAATGAAACATTTTTGACTATTATTTTGTCTGTTACTAAATGGACTGATTTTAAAATCTAGATGAAAAATGAGGAAATAAAACAATTGCAATTAAACATTATATTTATTCATGTATTTTAATCTTCTGAAAAAAAGATTAAAAATATCTTATAAAGACAAGAGTTCGACATGCTGCATCTGAAATTTGTTGTTCAGTATTCTCTATTACGTTTTAATAATGCATAAAATATCCCTCAGGTTCCTCAGGACCATTTTGACTGGAAATAAAATGAATGCAGTGTGGTTCATAAACACTCATGATGTAGACAATTTGGCCAGGTCAGTTGTTGATTCGCAGGAATAGAAAATTAGCAAAAATTACAAAATAATGATAGTATGCACAAGCCTTGTTTTCAACCTTCTCTGGGTCTACAAATGTGACAATTCTATTATTTTAAATGTTTCCACTCTGGGGACAGCAATGGCGGCCACGGGAACGGAAAAACAAAAGCTAGACTTTTGCTGTAGGATTCGTATCCAAAATAAAAGTGCTCACCAGCCTTTGAAAAGACATAAGAGCAGGACTGTGCTGAGAGGATCTTTAGGGTGCACTCAGGGAGGAACGGGAGTAGGTAAAGCGTCAAGTCCAATTGCAGGTGATCTGGAGTGCATAACTTGGCCATCTCAAGGGCCACACTGAAAAATATCACTTAACAAAGCAACCAAGTGGACAGCACTCTCAAGCCCACTGAGGAAATTCCACACTGGAAGGGCCTTCATAGTTCGCAGAGAAAAAACTCGCAGAGGACTGGGGCACCTTTTGAAAATCCAATGTACTTGACAGAAAAAGGTTAGACTGACTGACCCCACACCATATCATTGTGTAATTACACTGAAGTAATTCTAAACCCTAAACTTACTGGGCATCACACTACAATTAACTTTATTCCTAAACCTAATCTCAGCATTAACCCTAAACCTATTGGTTCTATGCCTTTATTTGTCTTTTCAAATTCTCTTTCTATTCCTCTATTTACAGCTGTATGTTAATGTCAGAAAGATGTTATAAGTAAGAAAATACTTAATATTTGTATTATTCCCTCCCATCTACTCTTTCTCCTCTTAAATAAAAGTATCAGATCGAATGAATTAAGGACAATAGGAGCTGAACGCCAGGCTGTGTTGCTGTAAATCAGCGAATCAATGCCGCGTTTGCGTCACGGAAGACAGCGCGGGGATGGGGCCCTCTCATAAAAATAAAAGGTGCAAAACAAAAAGAAGAGGAAGAAGGTGAAAAAAAGAGGGGGAAAAAGAAAAACAAGCTATTTGGATTTAAAGCACCTATCTGAGATGGGAGAGGCTTGAGAATGGGATTGGATTACTGTCGGGCAGATTTACTCCGGGGGTCCGTGGACACTGCATCATCGTAGGCCCCCTGCTCCTCGATCAATGGCAATATTTACAGCGTCCGTTTCAGCAGGCTTTCACCACTCGCCCAGCACTAAACAAACAGCACACGGCACTTTCCCAATGACACATCCGTCTGTCTGTCTGTCTGTCCGGACTCTTTCTTTTGCCTGAATCTTAAGCTCATCTCTTCAGCCAGACAGGGAGGATGACAGTGGGCTAACAGGGTGGGCTTCCCTTTGTTTAGCCAAGCTGCCAAACAGGGAACGAATTTAGTGACTGCGCTTTGTTGCAAAATGAATAGAAAAAGATTACCCTCTGTTAGCCATATTAGCATTTCCATCATAGGCTCTAATGGAAAACTGTTTGCACATTAGAATCCAATGAATTCCACTGCTCCTGTGTCTGAATCTGAATGAGTAAAGTAAAAAAAGTAAAGTATCATTAATTTTATTATCTGTGATGTGCACTATGTAGAGCATATGGCACTATTTGTGATGCAGCCCAAGATCCTCCTCTTCCTACCTCCTACTTATTTTCCCTTCATTTTAATGTCTCACTGAAAACTAACATTAAAACATTTTGAACATCTGCTTTCATCTGAACTGTATTTATGAGTTATTAGTAACTACTCAATGCGGTGGCTGCATGTACACGCTGAGGTCACCTGCAACACACGGATACCCATTTAGCCTATGCAAGGATTAGCTTTTGTGAAGCAGATTCAGAGTGTCCCAATTCAATGGCAATGCTTTTGTATAAGGATTGTATTGAGCACATTTAAACATCTGCTCCTTCAAGTAGCAGGACTGACTTATAACTGTATAGTATTCTCAACTGCTCTTGTTTTCTGCTATTATTAATGTGTATTATCAGCTAAAGGCCAGATAACCAAGGCGTCCACCCTCAGACCTCTTTCTGCAATCCATATTGACCACTGCTATATGGCCACAACTGTCTTATTTTTGCATTCGAACATAAATAACTCCCTCATCCCAGCCACTGAATCCTGAAATCACGCATAAAACGCGATGGATATACTGCAGCGTAAATGCATTTCCTACATTAGCTGGCTAAATAGTGCCCTGAATCCCCATTTAACCTCTTTGTCCACTGGCTGGTGCATCCTAATTGAAATCACTTGAGGTAAAATGGCTTGCTTAACAAAGTGCTTTTATGGGCAGTTCAACTGGAGCATATTGGATTATATTATAAAATGCCATAAAATTGCTGCACTCTTCACCCAGAACAAAAGTCTTTATATTTCTTTGGACCGGCCTGAGAAATTAAGGTTTTCATTTGGTAATTGCGGCCAAATGAGCTCTGGAATGGACGGAATGCTGTATTCCAAAAACAAGGGCAGAGGTGGAGGAAGATATCAGTATCCGTGCTATGGGCAGAGAGAATCGGAGCATTCATTTAGCCCTGAATTTCACTGAGTGACCAACTGTTCGACCACTGAGCTGTTAGTGATGAGCCAGACCGAGAGAAAATGCAACAAATGCTTCGTCAAAATCATCCAGTGCATCAGTTCCTTTGTCCTGTTCACACACGGTTGGACCTTTAACGAATAAACAGTAGACTCCATGAGAAATAAACATACCTTACGGAAAATAATTGTATACTATTTTCAATTTAAAATTGACAAGCAAACACTGTGTGTCGTGTTTTGTACTTCAAAACGTGCCCTACATTTTCAGTCTTAATCAGGCGAAGCAGCATGTGCAAGAACTGTGTGCTGTTTTAATGGTGAAGTATAAACATCCCTGAAAAAGATGTTGTCTTGATGGCTGCATATGTTCCTCTAGCCCAAACCCTGGTGTTTGAGTTTACACTCGTAACAGTTGTTATGGTAACCTATGCAGAAAGACTTTATAACTACCAAAAAAGACACAAAGTGTCTTTGACGTGAAGCAATGAACAGCACCCCCTTGTGGAGCAGCCCAGGTGGCACAGGGGGTCAGTCTGGTATTAACATACATTTGGAAGGGACTCGATGTTTAAAGTGACCCGAGGCAGCCTTCTTATATATGGATCCTGGTTAATGCTCAGTCCGGTCAGTCCTGCGAGGCCAGTCTTGTGTCTACTCTCCAGTAGTCAATGTGTTGAGTCCTTTAACTTATTTTTGCCAGAGGTGTTGCATTGTGTTTGGTTCTTCGAGGACATTTTTTATATGATTACATCAATTTTAGGGCCTGATCCGATCAAGCAATTATAGCGTCTGCAGGAGAGTCATAAGCAGTTGGCTCGGTCAGCACCACAGAGAGAGAGAGAGAGAGAGAGAGAGAGAGAGAGAGAGAGAGAGAAATTATGGCTGACACATTAATTTCATTTCACAGGACACTGCAGCGCATACATGAACTGGACCCAAGAGAAAGCAGCGGTGCCATAATCATATTTACCCTTACGAGAATGTGCCTGTTTTTATCTTAGTCCGAGACCCTCAGGCCATTTGATGTGCAAAATTCTTCAATAAACTAAAATAAAGATGGCTAATGAACTTGTAGCTCTGTGTAATATAATAAAGAACTGAAGACACTTGCTAGATAACGTTCTCCGACCACCAGTGATGAACCACAGTGGACTCTAGACTGAAAGAAAAATCCTGGTGGTTACATCTGACCTCAGGTGACCTCTGCATATTTTGGTGTTTTGTTTAATCAAGTGTGAATTCCAGTGTTTAAAATCAATAAATAAAAATGGCAGCGTGTCGTTGCCACAAAACCTTCTCTACGCAAAATGTCAAAATATATGCATAGCTTTAATATTCGTGAAGATAAAGGTTTGACTCACATTAAAACTTCATTTCTACACCGTAACACGGCGATAGAGGAAGAGTACAGACGTGTGGGGTTAAAGGGTTAGAGTTGGTGTAGGTTATAGTGCCATGGAATGAATGTAAGTCAGTGTAATGTCCTCACAATGCATGGAAACAAACTGTGTGTGTGTGTGGTGGGTCTGTATGTGTGGCTATGTACACTGTGCTGTGAGCCATGTGTGTGCCACACTCTGGGTGGCAGTGGAGGACGACCTCCTCTGTGTACACTTACACAGTCAATGTGAGGTAAATTAACCCCCACTCGTCATTTCTGTGTATTTCATGTTAATATTTAATATGTTGTAAATATATATAAAACTTTGTTAATATCCTTCTTTCTCTACAGCCTCTCTTTCACACACACACACACGCACACACACACACACACACAATAATTAAATTTGAACTCTGCTTGTATCAGGATGTTGTTATAGAGGCATCTGGAAAAAATGTTATTTGGTTCAAATAAGTGAGTTTCAATATTTGAATGGTAGTGTGTGTGTGTGTGTGTGTGTGTGTGTGTGTGTGTGTGTGTGTGTGTGTGAGTGTGTGTGTGTGAGTGTGTGTATCTTTTTTTCCACTGTTGGATACAAACCTTGTATCTACAAAATAACATATTTACACGAGAAGTACAATAGTGTGTACAGTGTTTACTTACAGTGTGTGTTTACCTCCTCTGATTCAATCAAATGTGGATGCAAATTATTAAAACAAATAAATAAATCCAGAAAGTTCCAGAGAAGCCATGATTGAATTTACTGTTCCGAGAGCATGCACTGAATGAAGCGATGTGCTTCACACTTGGCTGTAGCCCCCCCCCCCCGCCATTTCACACATTCTCAGTCTCTCTCCAGCTCTCGCCGTTTGAGCAGCCTTCATCTGGCATCTTGTTTGTTGTGCTGTTTGTACCCCTTTCTTTAAAGAGTACAGGAGGATGGGTGGGGGTTATATGTAAAGGCTGCAGCTCTTATTTATGAGGGCCTTCAATATCCACAGATTTTGGGATCTATTGGGAACCAAGATACAAACACAGAGGGGTAACCGTGCATATGAAAGATTATCAATCAATACAAGCGCTGTTTTTGTGGCATTATTCACCTACTCTACCTTTAGTCACTTCAGCTGAGGGTTAATGTTTAATACAGTTTCATATTCACACATTTAATGCAGTGGATTGTTGTGTCAGGGTTAGCCCTAGTATTTAGTCATCAACAACTTCCCGTCCAGCGTCCCGATCTCAGTTCTGAACCATGAGTTTTGGCCTGTGATATTCTAAACATGTTTATTACAGCGCAGACTTCAGCCAGTGACTCCAACAAGTGCATCTCAATCTTCCACAGCAACTGCATTTGGAAGCAATTACAACAACAGCATGTGGTGGTTTTGAAAGAGGTCATTTGCTGGCGATCAAATAGAAATGAAACATGTGCTTCTTCCTGAAACAGAGGAAGAGAACATCCACACTCTTTCCTTAAATATGAGCATCTACATAAAACTGTATCCTGCCTCTGCACCGAGAGAGAGACGAGAAGGAAAGATTCCATCTAATAATATACATTAATAAAACAATAAAACGTGACACAGAAATAAAAGTGTGGACGAAAAAAGCCTCTAATTAGGAATGTAGATTTTGACGGGGGCAGAATTTGTTTAGTACAAAAGGAAAGAAAGAAGAAAGGAATATAAATGTACTTTCCATTTAGAAATATGTACTGCAGTATCAAATAATAACTGGTAGTTTGGCCTACTTCGCTAGAAAAAGAAAGAAAGAAAGAAAGAAAGAAAGAAAAAGAAAAGCAAACAAAGTCTATCAATATTGACTTTCCATTAGGAATGTGTTTAAAATAAAATAAAAAATTGTATTTTAGATTTTTGGCTTCCCATTTAATAATTTATAGATGACTAAACTGAACTTTTATTTTGTAGTCAACAGTTTGACACTGGGTTATTTGAGGTGAGTGTAAGAGATTTTTATTCTATAAATAAATATCAATTATGAAACTCTATTTGCGGATTGTCTCTCTCACTTTCTTACACACACACACACACACACACACACACACACACACACACACCGTGACCCGTGCTGGTTCACTGTGTTTAATGTTGTGAATGAGATGCATTTCCACTCAATGCTTCACCACAAACGTGAGTAACTCTGTGTGCGCTGCTGGAACGCAGGCGGAAACGCTCTGGCAGACGTGCCCTGAGAGGACAGGGCCATAATTGCCTTAAACAGCCTTAGCATCCAGTCCAGCAGGCGGAAAATATCATGGTCAACCAAACTGTGTCCACATTATTACACATGACAGGTATGAACTACAGCTCTGGCTGAGGCTGTGTATCAAAAAGGCAATAAATAAGAGGTTAAAGGTCCTGCTACATGAAATATATGAATATTCAAAGAATCTCAATTAAATAAATGTTCAGAAACAAACTTCAGCACTGGTTTATTTCCCCAGTTCCACACTGTGACTCCATTCAGTCAAACCTGACAACCAGGAATCTGAGGGAAAAAAACAACAACAACCACAGACTGGACGAACGCCATTAAAGCAGACACGATCCGTTCTCACAATTTTATTAGTTTGATGCGACTGAAGGTGTAAGGATTTCAGTACAACTGTCTTACCCTCCAGGACCTCCTGGGTGACTCACGTTTAAGAACCCCATGGGTGAAGGAAACAAACAAACAAACAAACAAACAAATAAAAAATAACAAAAGGAAAAGGGGATAGATAGCTCAGTCAGATTGTTAATGATAACTCACAGACAAGACCGTTCCTCTAAAAAGTGCATTCACAAACATGACAAATCTCAAATCAGGATATCCTTTTTTTTTTCTCATGTTACAAAATATGCATACCAGTTTGTACTCTATACACAATAAGTTTCTGTATATCTTTGTCTCTTTTCTTTACAAAGGTTAAAAGCAAGTCTGTAAAGGCAGCAGCTTTCGATATCTTAGCCTTTTTTTCTTGTTTCGTTATTCCCCGTGTGTACCGGCTCCGCTCCACCTACGTGTGCTAGATATCCAAATAAATCTTTCACCGTGGATTTGCATTGTTCAGATGAACGTGACTCTGTTGTTTTTTTTCGTCTTTATTGAAAGAGACAGCCATAATAGAAGTCTAGTTTAGAAAAAAAAAGAAAATAAAACAAGGTCAATAAAATGTTGGGGCCATTAAATATATTTTCTTATACCCGCTTCTTGTGAATATTATAAATACTAAAGACACTGGACATTAAGATAAGACAATGCCAAGAGACTAAATGCAAAGATTAAAATAGTTCAAACTTTTTTTTGTTGTTGTTGATCCATCAAGTATCTACTTCATGAGTGAAAAATAAAAATAATAATAATAATAATAATAATTATAAGCGAGCACTACGACGGTGTGTCGTTTCACTAACTCCCCGTTCTTGTACCTCGAAACATACACTGTAGTCTGGTAAACATTAGTCAGTTCATCCACGTAGAGGTTGCTCTTTTATTTTTTTATCCTCTTTGTACAGTTAAGTCTTACCCATAACAACTGAGTAAAAATAGAGTCTCGATTTTTGGGACATAAATCCTCGAAAAGCAGTCGAATGTACTGAGAAGAACCAATAAGTACCATGCAAATCTTGCAAGACAACAGATTCTCAAACATGAGACATGAGTTATTTTTTTTTTCTTCTTCATTAAGTGAAACAGGGGAGAAATGAGAGGATGGGGAAAGACCTCTACTCAATACCGAATACTATAGATCCAAAAACCAAACAGAATATCAAACCTCAGCTGTACATAATATAGTACATAAGAGACCGAACTGGACAAAGTGTGAACGTCTGAACTCAGGAGTCTGAACTCTGTTTCTCTCCTCAGACGAAAGCTTGTTAATTGATCCCAATCTCTTTGCTGTCCTCCAAAAACCTGGAGAAGGGACGTCCAGCTCCCACCTCCAGGCTTGTCTTCTCCAGGCCGGTCATCGGAGGGCTGCTCCCAGTGCGTGCCCTCTCCATGCCCCCTGACATGCTCCCGAGCGAGGGGATGCCGCTGCCGCCGAGGCTGACGGGCAGCGGAGGAATGCCCCCGTTCTGAATGACAGAAATCTCGTTGTTCTTCATGGCGAGGCCGTTGGTGATAGCCGCCGCGTACTGGTTCCAAAATCCCGGGTCCACGTTCATCGCCCTCGCTGCCAGGTCTTTCTGGAACATCTCGCTGAATTTCATTGCGTCGCCACCCAGCAGAGCCATGGGGTTCTCCACGGAGAGACGGCGCCCCCTCCTCGCCGGGGCGTTGTTCCACATGTGGGTGCCCATGTGGACCTGCGGGTGACGGAAACAATGTTAAACATCGTATAACTTATTTGCATTTTAATCACGAATTTAACAGAAAGGGACTGAAAAAAGCAAACACAAGTCTGTGGTGGTACATTTGTGGCAAAGGAAGTTTGTGAGTAAAACCAGAACTTGTCATTTGACTGATGCTTAATAAAACATAAATGAACAAAACTGACCAAACCAACCACTTTAACAATTAATGGAGAAATATCAATAAAGAAATTAAAAAGTGATAAATAATTAAAAAGAATGTATTTTATAAAAAAAAAAATAATAATGATAAAAAAATACCTGGATCTCTTAATGTCTTAAGGACGTTTTATAAATGAAACGCCTGGAAAACGTCCCTTGTCTGTTGACTTTTTAAGAAAAAACCCATTAATGTCCTCTACAAGGAACACAAGTTATTTTAACATTATTTGCTACAAATTATTTTGCATAATCTCTATTTTTATTTCATTTTTTATTGTTTGGCTGGGTTTTGCAAATTCGTTTCGCTTTCACATGAAATATAAAATATGCCACAACTTTTGGAAAAGCAAAATTTCATGTATTTTACATTCAGCAAAAAACTGATGGTGTATGAAAATGTGCATTTGATTTTGTTGATTTTTTGTACAATATCAGTTTAAACATTCAGTTTGACCAAAAATTCGCATACATTTATGACATGGCATTTTATAAAATATCCTGTTAAATATAAATATAGGAATTTACTCATCAAATACAGGACACGTTGTATAAATTACAAACCTCAGATGAAGGAATCTCCTTGAATGTGTGTGTATATAAAATATATAAATAAAATATAATAAAATATTAAAGTAATATATATTCATTTACATTTGCACCTAAATGTAGTAATGGATTATTAAAAAATTACATACTAACAGCTGCATGTAAGATATATATAAGAAATAAACTTTATTCAGAAATGACAACAAAGTTCAAATTGGTGCCATTAACTTTATCCAACCTTTAGAAATTTAAACATATGAATCCAGATTAGTTATTTCACAAGACTTAAATTATTAGTGTCATATTAATAATTACGGTGATCCCTAAAAATTATAGATCACACAGTGAAAAGATACAATTACAACAATTCAGCATTTGAAATTCATTTAAAAATACTGTGTTTGTATTTTTTTATATTAATTTATATATTAATTATCTGCATTCATATAAACATAGACAAGCATTGTATAATATTAAATACGGAATAAATACTCTGTACTAATCTTATATTATTTTTGCCTTCTCTTGTAAAGTTGCCATTTCAGGGTTTTTTTTTTTTTTTTAATATGAAAAAGAATCATTCTAATCAGCTCCGAGCTGAAATAACTTCAGATTACCTTCAGATTGCCCTTTGTGGTGAAGGCTCTTCCACAGATGGAGCATGCGAAGGGTTTTTCTCCAGTGTGCGTTCGCTCGTGGATCTGCAGGGCGCTGGCCGAAGAGAAGTTTTTCCCACAGGAGTGGCAGTTGTGCTGCTTGGGGGTCCGGCGGGGTGGAGGCGGTGCTAGCATCGGGGTAAGGTTGGGGCTCATTGTTGTCTGAGGAGTTGCGGCAGGCACCTGGAGGCTCATGTGCAAGTGCGAGCCCTCGCTCAGGGACAGCGGCTTGCTGTGCCCGTTCATCTCAAGTTTGACCATGCTCGGCGTTGAGCTCATCAAGTTGGGAGCCGTTAATCCTTAACCGGAGGAAACATATGAGACGTATGAGAAAATAATTCTGATATATTAGTTCTGCTTCAGTTCGGATTGAATTTAGCATTTAAAATGTATTTATTTTTTCATATTTTGCTCTAATGCTATTAGAAAATGTGCTGCTTAATGAAGCGTACACATACCTCTGTCTCTGCCCAGGAACAGCATGCTGAATTGATTCTCCTCTTTAACATAAGGTCTAGGTGGCGGAGCAGCTGTGAGGTCTAGGGCTCCCGTATGTTCTGCTTGTACCGAGCCTGGAGAGGGGGTCTCTGATTTCTCCGATTTTACAGTTGCCGTTGCTGTGCTGGGTTCCTGGGCATCTTCGGCTATGTTGCTGCTGATGATGTTGGCCAGCCCCGGTGACCTGGAGCGATGGCTCTCGGACTGGCTGTGAGCAGGAGAGAGTGCCTGCATGGAGCCCGATGAGTCGGACAAGGCTGGACTCCCCAAGCTGTGATTCTCTAAATCTCCCACAGCAGAAGACGAGTCATTTGCAAGAATGTCACTGCTTTCCCCTGCAATCCCACTCCCGTTTTCCGAGGGCTTGAGGCTGAAGGCGCGGGTCATGTTTGCTGTTGAGTCGATCATCTTCATCTGGTTCTCCAAAGCAGCAATGCTAGAGATGACTGAAGTCGGGGGAGAGCTGCTAGGGGACATCTCACCATATAAAAGAGTAGGTTTGGATGGGTCCATGTCGCCATCTTTCAGATCTGGTTCGTCCTCCATTGCCTGCTCCATTTCGTCAATCAGCTCGTCGTCGTAGTTGCTCATGTTATCTAAGCTTTTCTCATCAAAGGAAAAATCCGAGTCCATTTCCTGAAAGCCCTCAGGCAGAGGCGTGTTCGGGATCTGACCCCCCATGTGCATGCGGATGTGCTGCTGCAAGACCACTGCGTTGGTGAACTTCTTCTGACAGATAGGACAAGAGTGCTGCACTCGTAAAGGAGGTTTGGACCGATGAACACCAAAGTGCGTTTTCAGATTGCCCTTGGTAGTGAAAGCGCGGCCACATATTTTGCATTTGAAGGGCCTCTCGCCAGTGTGGATACGGTAGTGCATCTTGAGGGCACTCTGACAGCTGAGCACGCGATGGCAAATGACACACTGGTTAGGGTCTGTCATCTTCTTGTCGATGTTCTCCACCAGCTGCTGCAGCTTTGAGGTCTCTGATGTTTGCATAGAGTCCAAGAGGCCACCGAAAGGAAACTTGGCTTTGAACTGGTCTGAGATCATTGGGTGGGACGGGTGAGAGACAGAAGTTGGAGTGGTCACTGAGTCTGTGATTTGAGTGGTGGTGGTAGTTGTGGTAGTGACAGTGGCTGAGAGCATTACCTGGGTCACAGCAGTGGTGCATACACTCGTCTCCCCAGGCCTGGTGGTGCAGTTGGGTGGTAAATGTACTCCCTCTGCCTTCAAAATCGGGGGTATGTCACCCCCTATGTTGGGCTGTGGAGATGCTGAAGTGAGGGCTGTGCTGGCTTCGGTACTGAGGACGTTAGGTGACAGGGAAGCACACTCACTTGACGGCGGTGAGGGTCTCTGAGGTGACCTGTTTATAGGGGTGAGACTTGGTGAATCTCCATAGCCTCCGATCATGCTGGGCAGGGTTGGTGGAAGCTGCAGGCCCACTGAGGTTGGGACTGTGGACAGAACAGGTTTGCTGTCTAGCCATGTGGTAACAGGCTTCTCCGGAGGCAAAGACATGCCGTACGGAATTCCTGAGCTGGTTGGCACGTTGTCCAGGTACTCAGGGACCGGATAAGGGTTCATTGGAATGTGTGGATACTTTTCTTTGTGTCTCTGGAAATGAACTTTCAGGTTCCCTTTTGTGGAGAAGCGATTGCCACAGATGTTGCACTTGAATGGCCTCTCACCGGTATGAGAGCGAAGGTGAATCTGAAGGGCGCTGTCACTTCCAAACACCTTAGCGCAAAACCTGCATTTATGCTTAAAGAAGGGGTCATCTGAGTTAGGTTTGGTGTCAAACACGGAGACATTAGGAGGTTTTCCCTTGCGGTGCTTCATTAGGGCGGAGAGGGGGTCAAGTGCGTTGGCTGTGGCTGCGATACTGGCCAGTGGGTTGGGAAAGATGACACTGCTTGGTGAACTATGAGGTATCAGAGGGAGGTTGGAAGGAGAGCTCAACAGGCTTCCATGGGTCAGTGTTGGAGGACTTGTGGTGTTTCTTGGGATGGAAACACTGCTACTGATACCAGCTCCAGCAGTACCGCTGCTGCTGCTGTTGCTGCTGCTGCTGCTAGGAACTGAAGTCGGTGGCAGCAAGGATGGGACTACAGTACAGCTGGAAGGTGGGTATGAAGAATTTGTTGAGGTGTTGCTGTTCATTACAGGACCTGACAGCTGGCTTCCTGTCTGTGAGACATGAGAGTGGCCTCCTTCCAAAGCCGAGGACAAGGAAGCTGGCCCCTGGCCATTTAAAGTGGGCGGCACCCTGATAGGCAGTTGGTGGACAGGTGGCGTAATGAACCCGTGCAGCTGGAGCTGACTGGACATAGTGGGAAGGCCAGTAGAAGAAGTTACTTGTGAGCTAACATTTGTACTGTGGTGTGCGTGATGGTTGAGAGCTGACTGTGAAGGGGCTTGCCTGTTCATTAGTGCCACCTGGCTGCGTATCTGTTCTATCAGCTGGAGCTGGTGGATCTGCTGCTGCTGCAAAGCCATCAACTGGTCCAGAATCATAGGGATGGCCATGGTGGACACCCCACTGGCTACTGCTCCACGGAAGCTTTGGGAGAACTGCGCCACGGCCACTCGGGTGCCGTGCAGCGTCTCCAGTGTGACGTTGGTGCTAGGCATGCTGTAACCTGCCGCAGACGGCTGCGCTGGGTCTTCGAGCTGAGGTAGGCTGACGTCCGGCTCTGGCGATGCTTCCAGATCTTCAGGCTCCAGGAGTTTCTCAGGAGATAGTTCCACTTCCATGGGCTCATCTTCCTTGTCCAGGATGGCAGCCCTCTCCAAAGTCATCTCGGCCCCCTCATCAGCTTCGGCTGGAGTGTTTTGGTCCTCCGCTCCCTCCTCGCTGAGTGCGGGCTCACTGGGGCAGCTAGGCGCAGGCGATGGCTCGTCCGGATACTCCCGCGCTGGATCTGGCGTGCCCTCATTCTCGTTGACAATGAGCACAAGTGGGTTCTTTGTGCAGCTCTTCAGATGCTCGCAGAAATCGCACCACTTGAAGAACTCCGCACAGCATTTCTCACACACGTGGGTCTCCTCACTCCCGCTGCGGCTCTCGTTACCACTGTCGGCATCGTCCAAGACTTCGCCTGAGACTGGGAGAGGGTGGAAGAGGGGTGGGGAGAGACCACAGAATAAATGAATGAATAATGCACAGACATTCAACACATTTTTCAACACAAGACCCTGGCAAAGATTTAACCTTTAATTCTTTTTTGTCCCCTTACCATGGCTAAAATCAATATTCTCCTTTTTCTATTCTGAACAAATCGTCCTAGTTCACCAATTCTCAGGGCTCAGATTTGCGCGTTCCACTCCTCTCCATATAGCCAGCTAATAATTTTCTTTGTGCAATCCATCAAATTATGAGGGCCTATCAATTGTGGATACTGCCGCTTAATGAAATTCCATACAAGCTATTGATTTCCAATATTTTCATACAATTCACAGCTGCCTCGCCTGTTGAGTACAAATCAGGTCTTTGATGGCCCCATTAGGATTCCCCTCTGCTATCAAGCCACCTCATTTCCACCTGAATTTCAAATGCCTAAGCCTCTTCATTTAGCATTGCTAGGGTAACGTGCAACCTCTGCATTTCATCCAGTTGATAGATTTAACCTTCAACAAAGTCCAACCGCTCATCGGCCCCATAACGGCTTTCTGACAGTAGCAATGGCTTTAATTCGCTTATAGTCAAGGCATAAATACAGAAAGATCTTCATACTTGAAAAGCACTGAAAATGAAAAAAAAGAAAAACAAAAGAAAATCATTCACTCCTAAATATGGATCTCTTTCTTCAGCCTGAGAAACATGCAGTAATTCAGTGTTCGGATACACATCCCTTTGCCTTCTTTCTTTTCTCATGCCTTTCATCATCTTCTGTCTCTCTTGTCCTCCCTGCACCAGCAAATTACATGGTTCTGCCATAGCAGCAATGCCTCTGATTAGTTACATATGTTCAGTCACAGTTGTTAGAAGCCACTTCCTCTTCCGTATATAGCTGTCATGTGGCAGCACCTCAGGACAAGGCTTTCCGAGCAGAGTCCTAATTCACACCTGATCAAGCCGTGAAAACCAGCCTAAACGGCAGTTTACTTTTTCATGCATCTACACAAAAGAGGGCCAGGGCCCATGCTTGCGCGTTCGTATGTTGTGCGGCGTGTGTTAATTATCTCCGCGGTGTGTGTCTGCTACTTTGTTACATGGAAAACTATGCGCCTGCTACACTTCAGAGACCTTGTCGACCCTGCCAGGAGATGTGATTAGATGAGCAAGAGTAAGAAGAGATTTTTTTTTTTTTTTTTTCTAGTGGACCATGCACTTCTTTCACAAGGCTGGCTTTAACAGATTGATGGGCTGTAACGAGAGATGATTAGCCTAACGAGAAAGCATATGCTTATCGTGTAACAATATAACTTAATTATTTGTGACAATACATTCATATTTTATAGCTTTGCTATGACTATGATTCGTTTTCAAATACTGAAGCTGAGGGTTAAAGAAAAGAAGCATATTGTATTTAAATAAATCTGAATGAAGGAATGATTTAATGCAAACAATTTTTCACAATAGTTGCATTATTCGAATGTGATCTGTTCAGAATTAGTGTGTAAGCATCCGAAGCCATGATTAAACTAAACGCTGACCTATAGATAAACTTAAATCTCTCTCTCACACACACACACACACACACACACACAAGCAGGCACAAAGAAAGCTCTAATCAAGCCACAAACAACAAAACAAGAATTCTAAGCGAGAGATTCACATGAATCCAATTTTGAGGATGTGGTCATAACAGAAACAATGGTCAAATCTAAGGACTTGCTGCTTCCCTCTCAGTGCACTGCAACTGGGAGAACCCGTGATTACTGCAGGTCGAGGCAAGACTGGGGTCTGTCTACATATCAATAAAAATTAGCAAGTTAAATTAGGATTACCCAGAAGCAGGACCAAAAACACAAAGGCAATTTTTACTTCACTGGGAGTACAATTCTTAAACATTTAAAAATGTTCATAACCACATCAAATGTAACCTCTTCACTATTTGTTGATTTTTAATACAATTCAATTCATAGAATTAAAAAATTAGATTTAAAAAATTCTTTAACATTTGCTCTATTTTTAAACACTAAACTGATTGAACACAGAAATTAACTAAAAAAATAAAAATAACGAGAATATTGACCAAAGAAAACAATTTCAGTGGATCTACTGACAGTGGGCCTCATTTCCATAATTGAAGGGTTAAAGGTCAGAGTCTGTTTGGGGGCTTTGTTTAGGCAGAATAATCATTAACAGAAAATTATTTCTATTGCTTTTCTCCTCTCTGGAAACATCCCTTCTGGAAAAACCATGCATTTCTCTGACACTCGCTCTTTAGCTGCCCGGGAGACGCTGACTCAGTCAAACTCTCTCAGTGAAAACCTGCCTTTTCAATACAATTACAATTAGTGCTATAATTAATATTATTTTTATAACATTTAATAATTAAGAATAATGATAGGATTATTACACACACACACACACACACACACACACACACACACACTGTCTATGTGGGAAGCAAATGTTATGTATAGTGCACACTTACAGCCGTGAATTGAAGTGAAACTAAATTTCTATTAACAACAATTATTATGCACATTATATACATATACACATTTATTTATATATTTATTTATTTCTGACATAATTTTCTAAGTTTGTTTAGTTTTACCTGAAGGCAAATAAAAGATTTTGTTGCTGTGTCTGTTTCTGTGCATGTGTGTGTGCATGTGTGTGTGTGTGTGTGTGTGTGTGAGAGAGAGAGAATGCGAGAGAAGAGAGTGTGTGTAAGGGAAGAAGAGTGAGAACGCACGAGAGTGTGTCTGAGAGAGAGGGCTGTATTGATTCTCCTATAGCACGAGAGAAAGGAAGGCATTTTGAAAAATCCAATGCGTTTTCATCCCCTTAAGAGTCTTCCTTTACTCAAATGCAAATATGAAGCCCGCTGGAATCAATAGGGGGATTGTAGACTTTGAATCATTGTATCCGCTATCTTGGTGTGCAATCTTTGGCATGCTAACTGAAACCACTAATCTAGGCATATTATATCAGATAAAGTTTGCGAGCTCTGGACTGATTCAGAGACAGAGCACACTGCAGTGGGCTAAGAATAGAGTGATTACAAATGTGTCTTTTTAACATCTCCAATATTCATTTAAACGAATGACACGCAGTCTTTTCGTTGACTCGCAGACCCCTGATACCACCCCCTCCGAACCTGACACACACAGAAAGGTCAAGAAACCTGCTTACACTTCATACGCCACCGTTCGTTACATACATATAGTTTCCTTTTGTTTACAGGGAGAACAAATAAACAAAGGCCAGATTGATGAAGACAACCTTGCAGTTTGTGAGTATCAGCGTTACTTTTTGTGTGTGTGTGTTTGTCTGACAATGAGACTTCACCTTGTGACCCCTGTCTGTTGAAGCAGCTCAATTTTAACATTAAGAATTCCTGACAAAGACACACTTGTGACACTGCTTAAATTCTCAGGCCTAGCCCTCGTCCTTTCTGGGAATCCATAACTTTGTCGTCTTCACCACCAACCAACCACCCCCCCCCTCCCTTCTTCCTTCATTAAAAGCATTTTTGGAAGTGTTTAAGAGAGCTTGGAATCTTTAAGAGAGAGGGAGATGAATCGCCATAGGTCCAACCCGAGCAGGAGGAAAGCAATGAGGATGCCTGCTGGTTTTAACAATGTTAAGAAATTCCTGTGCGAATGACACTTTTTTTCCATTGCGCCTCTTTTCATTTTCCTCCCCAACCCCCCCCACACCCCCCCCCCTTCGCTCTGAAGACAAGGCATTTTTCTCAGCACCGTTTCATTGACAAATCTCTCTCCTTTTTTTTTTTTCTTCCACTCACTGGCTGGCTGAATTCATCGCTGCGGCAGAGAGAAAAAATACAGGATGAGCTTAGTGGGACAGAGGAGAGGACAGAAAGAAAGACTAGCACTGGGATAAAAACAGAACGCAAGATGACTTTCCCTGGTACAGTAACCACCCTGTGCCCTTCTGAACAGAAGGGGCTTTGTCGCGACGCACAGATGTGGCACAGCCAAAACATTAATGATTTGTTTATGCAGGCCTTGAGACACAGTATTCGGTGACGGCACTTTGTCCACCAGGCTTCTGCTGCATCCTGTTGCCCAGCCGCTCTTAATTGGGAATCATATTTTTCTGCACTCAAAGCGCTGAGCTGTAATTAGCAGACAACTGCGACTGAGAGACGAACAAGCCGCCTCCGTTTGGCAAATCATCATCCTCGCCCCTGTCGATGTGGGTGGTCCTCTGAGACTTTCACCAAATGGTTAAAATAAAAAAACAAACACAGCTTCTCGGATGAGCTCTAGTGCTCCTTATGGCCTTAGCTGTCTTTTGGCATTCCTCTTCTTTTTTTTTTAAATATGCATAAATTACTCTTTTGAAGATCAGCTCCCTGTGATGGTTAGGAAATAAGGACATGATGTGAAATGAAAAAAAAAATGAATTTATGCTTAAATTAAAGCATGTACCTAATAAAACCCTCCAAGAATAAAAAATGTTAACATTAGCACAGGGCCTCATTTAAAAAAGATACTTCAGTATTGTTCTAAATTTGTTCTGAAGATAAAGATCTTCGCAATTGCCTTAAAATGTTTAAAGGCCACACACTGTTTACAAATCACACACTTACACCAGTTAGGAAACCTGCACTGAACAAAGTCCCATTTAATAAATTGTTAGTTATCATTAGCATACGCTTATAAGGGTTTTAAAAACGAGACGCCAAATTCCTTCAAGCGAAATTCACACAGTTACGTGCCATTTATAAAATCAAAGAAATTAAAGACGAATTGATCAAATACTCAACGTTTTGGGGTGTTCTAAATCAATCCAAAATAACGACGAGCAAATGCACACAAGCACGGGTGCGAAACGGAGCCACAGAGACAATGAGTTGGAATGTGTGCATGTGCTTGCATGCACACATGTGTGTTCTAATAGGACACTTTCGGCCCTGGGGGGGGGGTGGGGGGCTGCACTCGCAGACTGAGGCCAGCGGAAGTGGCGGCGGAGATGAAAGGCTGTCACTGTTAACACTTTCGAGGACGGCTGTAAGCCTGTCTGCCAAGGTCAATGGCACACATGTACTAATTGTATTATGAGCTTGACATCCAGCGGCCACCCCTGGCAGGCAAAGGTTAAGTCAGCACGCGGTATCAAAGCCCTTCCAAAGAGACCCCCTCAGGGTGGGGAGGGTGGGTTGAGGGGTGAGCGGGGAGGTGGTCCGGGGCGGCAGTGGGTAGGGGGCTGGTGGGTGAGAGGCAATCCCTTGTTGGCACGGCATGAGCTCCCACCTTTTCAGGGGCTCCGCACAAAAGAGTCCGATTAGCCAACATTTGACAACAATGTAAACTCCTCGACAAAAGCCAGACAAACAACAAAAAAAGGAGAGAAAAAAAGGTCAAATCTGGCTTCTGAGAAACAGACTCCAAAGCTGGAAACAAACAGTGGTACTAACCCGCAGCAAAACAGGTGACACATTTACTGAAATCTAAACGTGAACATGTTCTCTTTTGGAAAAACGAACACTGCTTTAAAGTCCTGGAGTTCAGGGGGAAATGCTGCAGCTTGAGGGTAAACGCAAAGCTTTGTCGTCTAATCACACTGCGCTGTTCGTAAACCCAGAAAACGTGCTCATTGCCTATGGATTCCTGATCTACTCAAATGTATCAGCGATGATGGATGCCGTTTCAGGACGATAGGTGGGAACGGTATGCTTTACATCATTTAAAAACACCAAACAAGATGGAAACTGTTTTTTGAAAAAACTGAGGGCTTGAATATATGCTACAAGCTGCTGTAAGGAGGTGAAACACACACTGAAATATAAAAATCATTTCGATTCGGCAAAGACCCTAGTGTAAAAGCAGCCTGATAAGGCCGTACGAGCGTAAAAATACTAAAACTAAGGGTCGAAAGCAGGCCTCTGCATTGCCATCTAATCACACTGCGCTTTTTGTAAACCCAGCAAAGGGCTCACTGTCACTGGATTAATGATCTAGTCAAATGAATCAATGGTTATGTATGGTAATTCAGTACAACAGGTGACATGCTGGGTGCTTTGTTTTACACTATGTCATGTGCAAGGCACAGGTGTACCTACAGTGCTTCAGATTATGGTGTGGGACGATCAGTGAGATACATACTGCTCTCTATGCACCACCATCCACTCTACATCCTTGTACAGAGCGTTCGAAGAGTGTACATTAGTATGAATATAGGTGCTCTACTCTGCGGCGTGTGCTGTACAGAAAGCAGTTCTTTTAGCTTTAAATTGTGAACGCAAACATGTGAAAAATGGTGATTTTTGTAGTCATTCTAATTATCAGTGTGTGTCTGGGGTCTTTTTGCCCGGTCTACAAAGAAAAAAAAAGGATCTTTTCCTTTTGTATCCTCGCACTGCCCACTGAAAAAAAGGTTGAGCAAGCAAAAAGCGCTGAGAAGTGTCAGCATGTCTTTTAAAAGATATCAATACCCTTAGCCTCAGTTTCTGAGCTTTGTCAGCATCACAGCTCACAAAGGGCTTTAGCTAATTTTTCAGTCTTGCAAAGGACTAACCAAACACAAGCCACGTTTTCTGCTCTGACATTTACATCTGTCTTGAAATACTGACATCAGCTTCACGTTGAAGCACTCCATGACTTGCTCTGTCTACCCCTCTCGTGTGCTTCTGTGTGAGGTGAGGTGTCGATTATGTGGATTTTAAAACTGGAACGTATAGGCCTTGGTCCTGCTGCGAGAGAAAAAAAAAATTGCAGTCTTTTAAAAGGTATAATTATCAACATTTCTTTACGCTCTGGTGCACTTCTGATTTTTAACATTTAAACAATAATGAAACATGTTTATATTCCAAACCTCTTAAGTGGAAAGAAGTATGGACCAATTCATAAGTAACTGCCCTCAACCATGCAAGAAAAGGAATGTCTAAAACTGTCAGTGTGAGTGTATTGTAAAATAACTCTAATCCAGTTTAGCACAATGAAAAAAATGGTGCTTGGAATTTGCTTGATTCAGATGTGAACATGCACAAGTGTGAATCGAGGAATTTCGAAGAATGCAGATTTTTAAGTCAAGAATCAAGCTACGCAATAAATCCATGATGAAAAATAAATAGGAATTATATAAAAAAGCTAAAGGCTGAAAGTCTAAAGAAAGTGGGAGATTATTAAGACACAGCTTGGAATTAGACTGTGTCTCAGGTTTAATGTATTCACTTCATTTTTAAATTTGCACTCAGTGAATATACTATTACAACAAAATTATACATATTTGTTGTAGTTTGTTTAATAAATATTTCACATAAATGTATCTGCAAAATTAATCGTACAAAATGTTTCACTTGAACAGTTTAATTAAATGAATAAAGATAAATGTTACATATTTCTAAACCCCTCACCAGCCCTAGAAAGTAGTGGCAAACAGATCTTTTTTTATTAGTGAATGGATTGTTACCATTTTAGCAAAATGAGGGTGAACACTTGTTAAGCAATATTTCCTTGAATTAATTATTGAACAACATTTAGGGAACGCACAGCACATTTCTGATTTTTATTCCTCTCTTTTTTTTGTACTAAATAATCCCTATTTACTGTCCGATAAGAAACGAATGAAGTGGGGAACTGTGAATGTAGAGTAAACACAGAGGGGGGAAAAAAAACATTTCCATGACAAAAAGCGTAGCTTGGGCTTTAGTTCCTCGGGTAAAAAGCAATGCAATCGTCTCCTTTCCGAGCCGCACAATGGCCATCTGTGAGGACACAGGAGCCATGCACTGCCTCACTGAGGAAGAGATGCTTCTGCCCTTTTTACTTTACTTTGTAAACTACGATGATGCTGAACTCGTTATTACGTTCAAAACAAACGAGAATTTAAAAAGCCGGAAGTCTGTAAAGATTTTTCACAATAAATAAATAAATAATTAATATTAAAAAATTCCTAACATTCTACGAATGTTTTGAATTATCTGTAATAATAATAATAATAATAATAATAATAATAATAATAATAATAATCATTTAAAACAAAAGTAAAAATCAGAACTAAAAAACGAATCCAAACTAATTTTCCTACAAATCCTGGGCTTTGAATTTGAAGCGGAGTAATAATTAAATCCCTTCAAACGCGAAATAAAAATAACGATGCCTGCTCAAATTAAATTCCCTTCTGACTTGAGGACTTTTAATTTATTTTTATCGCATTTTATTTAAAGCGCTCGTTAAAGTGCTAAATTACCAGGAGAAACTGCTCTTGAGTGAAGTGAGTGCTAAATATTTGATGGCTATTTCCGAGAGCCAGTGCTTGTGGTAACTGAGCGCAGTCGAAGTTTCGCCCACATTCTCACTGAGAGACGATGCGTCGACGTTTCGCATCCAAGTGTCCTCAGACATTTTCTCACGGTTACACAGAGCTACGGCGAGCTACTAGACCTAGGAAATGTGGATTTAACCTAGCACCAAGTGAACTTACTCCATCACAGGAGCTGCCCGTGCTTTCTGGCGAACTGAACGTGACGGTGGTGAAGCTTAGAACTTATAAAACATTGGTTAGGACTTTAGGAAATGTCAGAAATAAGCAACAGAGGCGCGAACTTGTCTTTAAGAAGTGAACGAACCGAAAAAAAATAAATAAAAACATTAGCTCGGACCCAATAACTTTCCACAAGAGGTCAATTTTCAAAAAAATGTTTCAGAAAAGACACAACGTGGGGAGCATAGAAATTAACATTAATCGCTTGGCAGTGAATGCAGAAGCCACAGATAATAACAGCTTAAACTTAAACCCGCCTACCTTAATGTTAAATGTTCACAAAGGCTCAGAAAACAGCTCTGAATCCTACACTTCTTTGGAGGAAAACTTGAAAGAGTTAGAAGTCACAGTAAGTCAACAAGCTCTGAGAACTCACAGTGTTTCCACCGGAGAGGAAAGTCTAAAAAGTACATCAGAAAAGATGCAACTCGAGGTGCACAGAAGGGACTACTCAAGACTGTGGAAAGCTAACGTTAAAAAACATCAAATGGGCACAGACATAAGCACTAAAGCTCATAAGTCTGAAGGGCTGACGACTTCTTGGGAGAAGTGGACGATCCAGGAACCAACAAACGCAGAGAAAAAGTGCCAACGAAAAGAGAAACGCCAGCAAATTTGGAGACTCACCGTTCTGAGAAAGTCCTCCCAGGTCTGAGGGCTCGTCCTCGGACTTGAGGTGCTGCGGCTTTGCTTGCTTCCGACGGGACATTGCTGAGGACACGCTGCCACTTCAGCTCCTGCTGTTGGCACATACATCAGCAGCGAGGGAAAAACACGCACACACACACACACTCACTCACTCACTCACACAGAGTCACACACAGCGGAATGAAACCCCACCAGCACACACACACACACTAACACACACACACGCAACGATATGTTCGCAAATAGTCGAGTGGCGCAAAGAAAAAAATGAGGGAAATTAGCTGGCGTTGGAGTTGTGTGGACTGCGCATGGTCGGTATGTAATTATGATGGTGAATAATAATGTGTGAGGTGGGGGGAGACTGGCTGAGGGCCAGCGGACACGCCGCTTATGGTAATGAGGGACGGACTTAGCAATTAGCTGCTTCACCCTCAAAAACTATCTGTCTCTCTGTTCTCTCCGGTCGCTGTACTTCTCCTCCTCCACCACCTCCTCCTCTTTCTTTCTCTCGCTCCACAACACCCCCCAAAGCCCCGTGTAACACACCAGCAGCAGTGGAGGGTAAATGGGGGGTCTATCTTCTCTCTCCTCGCTCTCGGAAGGTCAGCTTCTTTCCCTTTTTCTCTGCGCCGTTTCGCCTCGCCGCTTGGTTTTTGCTTGTTTGCTTGTTCCACATCATTTCCCGCCGGTGACTGAAAAGATGGTTTAGCTTAGCATAGCGCACTTATTTGTTGTTTGTTTCTGTCTCTTTTTACGAACTTTTATCCTAAGGGGGCGGGCAAAAGGCGGCGTGGGGTGGCTCAGCGTCCCTTATTTTTCCTCCTCGGTGCGCCCTTGTCGCAGCTCTAAGTCTTCATGTCCTCCTTCCAGAAAGAAAAAGAAAAAGTGAGATATTCCCCCTCAGCCCCGAAAGAAGCCCAGAACGCTGGCCGTTGCCATGGAGACGCGCACGTTAGCTCTCTCGCGGTGTTTGGGCTCGCGCGCGCTACTGTGTTCTGAGGTAAAAGGGGGAGGAAAAACGGAGAGGAGGATTATGGCAGCGCTACAAAATGTCGCTGAATAAAGTTCGTGGAAGTAGCTCGTCGAAGAATGAACGACGTGTCCCCCGTCCGCCGGTGTAACCGAGACTGGTGAAGTTACTCGGAGGCCAAATTAAAAAAAAAAAAAAAAAAAAAAAAACATAGAGAGAGAGGGAGGTGACGGTTAAGACTGAAACCAGCGGCTTTCAGTCCTCATTGATTATCTGGTTAAAAGAGGAAAAATCAACATAAATAACATGATAACGCAGAAATGACAGAGGGCGGTCAAAGTAGCCGAAGTCTGACGATAAAATGAAACGGGCGAGCGGTGTAGCCTTAAAGCAGTGTACTTAAGTCCTCATTGGCGGTTTCGTAGAAGAAGAAAGAAAAAAGTGAATAAACGCTAAAAAAAAAATGGGATTTTTGTAACCGTCCATCCGTTGGGCTTCAGGGGGGCGGTCGAAATAAGTTTTGACGAGAGAGAGAGGGAGGGAAATAGAGAGAGAGATGGAGCTTGCATACAGGCTCTTCTAGCTCGACCACCCACTCACAATCATAGACGAAAAAAAATGACAAAAACAAAACATCGTTTGTAGCCGTTGGTCCCTTGGTTCAGCTATAGGGCGCTAAAAGTTGCCAGAGAAAGAGAGAGAGAGTGAGAGGGAGAGAAAGAGAGATGACGGTTAAACCTGAAAGCAGCGTGCT
The DNA here is from genome assembly GCF_029633855.1 of Hoplias malabaricus. Taxonomy (NCBI): domain Eukaryota; kingdom Metazoa; phylum Chordata; class Actinopteri; order Characiformes; family Erythrinidae; genus Hoplias; species Hoplias malabaricus. The sequence continues at coordinate 9,859,770 of NC_089818.1, forward strand.
TCAGTCCCTATTGGCTCCGTGACTCACGCGCTCACGAGAGAAGAAAAAAAGCACAGAAAAAAGACCCACAAAAATCGCGATTGTGTTTTTAGCTGTCGTCCAGTTCCGATGCAGCGTGAACGTTCCAAGAAAGTGTTGACGAGAGGGAGAGAGAGATGGAAAGGGATACAGTGATAAACAGAGGAGAGGGGTCCGTGGCCGTTGTCCCACGCGTCCTTGTGAGTCATTGTGCAGTGTAAAAGCCAGAGGGGCTTTAAGTGCAGCCCACCGCGAGCAGCCGACGAAGTGCAGCGGGACACCGACGGCTTTCACTTTAAAGATTTGGACTTCTGTAGCTGCACTTCACGCATTTTATACGTTGTTTATGCAGAACATATGATGTGGTTGTTTAATTAAAATTCGTGTTTTTTATTCCATTTAGAGTTTTTACCAAAGTGCAACCTCTAAATGAAGTCCGTTGAATATTAATTGTGAGATAAAACAGCACAAACAGGCCAGAACAAAGCAACGCTTCAACACACCGTGCTTAAGAATGTGGAGTAGAGGTTATGGGCTGTACATTAAAAAGCAGGTTAACGTGTGTGTGTTGACTCCCCGCGGAGAGTTTACAGCCGGTGGTCGTGCTTGAAGCCCACTACTTTTTATTATTATTATTAATAAAAATTATATTAACAACACCAATTCAACAATAATAAAAGTGCCGCGAATTTGTATTTAATTGATTTTTGATTGTTTTCACGTGAAAATACGGGGTGTCATTATTTCGTCACAATGGGACTGACACCACTGAATCTCTCGATATTTCTAAAACACACTAATGAATGATTATTAATTAATAACTAATACTCACTATTTTTAGAGTCAGCGTTAGAGAATTGTAAACTAATCCCCCGCATGATTTCACGTCTTTAAACGGGTGTGAAATTTACATTCTGCCTAGAATAATTCCTTCCAAGAAATACGCATAATTAGAAAAACAATAATAATACAGGAAAATATAATTATTTGAACTCGTGTTGTGACAAATAAGAGTTTCTTAATGCCCTTATTGTGAGGGAAACATCATAGCATGCGTGAAGCATCACTCCGCACCCTCCTTTTTCCGCGAGACATGACACGTTCCTGGACAGCAAGGTCATTGTGTGCACAAAGTTTTAACCGCCCCCCTTCACCCTCCCCCTCTCAATTCAATCCCTCCATCCCCTCTTAAGTTATGTCCCAAAAAGCCTTGTTATTATCTGGTATTAATAGATGCAGCCCCAGGAAAGACAAAATCAGCTATTGATAATTGCAAGGAGTATACCCAGGCTACTATATCGATCGGCTTGTCCTCCACCTCCCCTGCTATAGAGAGATAAGAAGACACTCTCTTTAGTGCAATATAATTTCTTTTGACCTATCTGCTTGCTACAGCCTTATGATGAATAGCCGGAGTGGCTAAAGTCCTTTATCACCAAACTTGGCCCTTGATATAATATTGATTCTTTATAACAAGCTCAGCGCGCGCGCACACACACACACACACACACACACACACACACACATACACATACACATACTCACACCAAAAATCAAACTGTCCACTTGGCCATCATCATCATCAATATCATCACAAAAGGGGCCTGGAATGAGCTGCTTCTGCCTCTAAGGGGCTTTTAGGTTTTTTTTTTTTTCATCTCTTTACTCTCTCTTTTTCTTTTTCTTTCTTTTAACAATCTTCCCTTTAATCTGTATTTCGTTGATGATGAAAAGGACGAGGGGAGCTAGGGAGAAGTAACAGCTGATCTAATACTACTGGATGGGGAAGAAGGGGACAGTTAAACAGCACAAATGGTGGATTAAGGAGCTTAGCAGCAAATTGAAAATTATTTCAATTTTAGTTTCAGATATAATTTTTTGTATGAAACAACTGCAATAATTGTAATAGGAATGCAAATACTTGCAACTTAAATATTTAAATGGCACATTTATTGAGCACTGCTCCTTCCAAAATGGCACTTCAAAAGGGCTCTTTTGTGGAGGTTGTAGGCTACTTCTGTGTTCTTCCTAGGTCCTTATTTTAGGTGGAAATCATCTACATAGCACCAAAATATCTTGAAAAAAATAACCCCTGTTTAAGACTAAATAAACTCTTTAAGTGCTTTAACTGACATTAAATTGTTATTTTAACATTTCCCCCCAGAAAGTAAGAAAAAAAGAATTGGAAATAAAAAGTCCCCCACCAGTGCGTCTGGAGAACACCTAAAATCTGTTTCATTATTTTAGAAAAAGACGTGTGTTCTACACGGATGGATATTCAGGCAGATTTCCTCTCATCACCACACCCCCTCCATCCCCAGCTCCCAGTTTCTCTCCCTCTCTCTTCCTCTCCCTCGCTCTTTCTCTCCTGCTGGTGGGAAACGCTCGTTCTCTCAGCCTTGCCCCGATGTCTGCGTGCTATCGCGAGACTTAAAGACGAACGTGAAGCGTGTTTTTCCGCGACCGACCGCGCGGATGGTTTGGTTTTCCTCTCTATCGCGGGAAACATGTCTCGGGAAGACGCCTCGGGACGCAGGTAGTGTTGTTGCTACACGTGATCTGATAACTTCAGTCCAAAGGGAGGACGAGACTTGCTGAGCTTGACTTTGGGATAAAGTTATCCAGCTAACTGAGACGTTACACAAAGCAGGATTTCATTTAGCCAGATAATCGAAGCCCAAAGTTCAGGATTGTCCAGCAAAAACAGTGTTAGGCATTTTCTTGTTGAACAGGATTGACTTTGGGTTGTATTCATTTGGTTAAACGGAGTAATCCTGCTCTGTGGAAAACTTTCTTTGAGTTTGCTTCAACGCAGTCTTTGTCCATTTTGTGTTGTGGCAAGGTATTCTGAGTGATTGGATCTTCAGGGAAAGGCTGATTGGGGGTTGTTCCACAGAGCAGTATTCCTCAGTTTAGTGAGATAAATTAAGGCCAAAGCCCCAAAAAATATGTGTTAGCTGCATAGCATTAGCCCAGCGTTGAGTACATATTTGACTCGATGCTTATGTTGTTAAACTTAAATATCCTGCATTGTCCAGGATTGCTCCATGAGCCAAATAACTTGATCCCAAATTGAGAACTGGCCCAAGAAATAGTCCATGAGCTTTATGAGAATTCGGAATTGTGAAATAGCATCCACATGGTGTCAGAAATTAAATGTTAACAAAAATCAAATATGAAGAATATTACAAACAAATGGACTCTAGAAATGAAAAGTTTGATTTCCATGTTCATATAAACACTCAGTGGGCACCTATTAACCTACAATGTCCCATGCTTCCTGATTCGCCATTTTGTTTTCAGTGGAGTAACCAATGTGTAAGGAGTCCAAGGTCCAACCAGTGACCACAAGCATGCTGCCTATGATTGTGGAAGGAGGCTTATACCACGTCAGCATTTCGGTGACTATTTGATGGAGTTCAACCATGAGAACATCCTGAGCTCAGGTGATGGTGGATAATTGGTTTTGAATTTCAGACCTCACTCCAGATCATCCCTAAGGTATTGGGTGCAGCTCTATCATCCCAGGGATCAGAGTTCCACTGCTCCATGGGCAGCTTAATACACCATACCCCTCCAAGTTGAATCCTGGTGCAGGGCACGGTGACCTCAGTCTCATGTGTAGCTGCTCCAGACCATGTAACTGCTGTCTAGGAAAAGCCTGTTTCTCCAGTTATAGTGATTTCTTTATGTCAGTGTCTTTGGAAAACGTGAGCTCTAAAAGACTGTATGTTAATGAATTGCAAGATTAAAGAGACCATTGTTTTTTTTTATTTTAATTTTTTAAAATTTTAGTTAAAAGCTGTTCCAATCCGTCCACAGCTAAGTGCTTTTGTCTTGAGCCGAGTCTGTTTTTAAGTAGGACTGGAGCCCTTGAGAACGCTCAGTGCTTGGCTGTTGTTTGGCACATTCACATTTGTTTGTCAGAGGATTCAGTGAAATGGATAATGGATTTCCTTTGAAGCGGTTTGTTCTGCATCTTCGTCATGTAAATTCTGCGTTATGCTCAGTGTTACGAGATCACTGAGCTATTGCGAGTGCACACACACACACACTCACACACACACACTGCTGCAGTTTGCCACCAGCAGTGTGATGAAAGCTTGCTCAGGAGCCAGAATGTAGAGACGAGGGAACTGGGCCAGAGTGATCGTATACTCTCTCTCTCTCTCTCTCTCTCTCTCTCTCTCTCTCTCTCTCTCTCTCTCTCACACACACACACTCAAAGTCAAAAATACTATTTGCTCCAAAGCCGGTCCTGAAATTTAAACTCACACACACACTCACACATGCTAATACACACAGACCCACACACCTGTTGCCAAGTTTGTAACAGAGAGCAGCATGCATAAGTAATAGGACTTGTAGCTGGGACTCAACTAAGTGGCAGCTGTGTGTGTTTATCTGTGAGGAGTGTTTGGTCTTGCTTGTAATGAAGACGGCTTTGTTTTATCGGCTCCTACCTTCGGCACAAAATGAAACACCTAAAGGTTTCTCAGAAATTGTACTGAGCTCATAGGACAACTTCGGTCCTCTTATGTACACGCCCCGTTTACATTAACCACGCACGGGAGGGGATGACGAGGGCAGGACGGACGGCATGTGAAGAGCAGAGAGAAATGAGATCTGACTGGAGGAATCAAACATAATTGAGACGAATTGAATAGACCAATTTAATCTGTTACTGTAATGTAATTAGCAGCTCGGGTGTAATTGGAATTTGTGCTGGAAGCGTTGGGCGCTCGGAGTGGTCATCGCTCACTGTGTGGAGGCCAAATGTGTCAAACTTCTTTAAAAAGGTCGGCAGCCAGATGTCACCTTGGGTTTGTGTGGGCCATCGAGGGAATGATTGGGTGTGATTTTTATTAGAAGAGGTTTATATGAAAGATGAAAGCTTTGTGGAGGGAGGGGGGATCGGTGAGGTGTTGCGTGGTTGTTAGGAGTCCCATTTGACAACATTGTTTATCAGTCTTTTATTATTATTATTTAAATATTAGGCGATCTCCACAGAAACATTAAATAAATGAAGGGTGCTCCCTGTAATTTGTACAGTACGACTGTGTGTGTGTGTGTGGGAGAGAGAGAGAGAGAGAGAGAGAGAGCAGTGTGTGCAATGTCTCTTCCCAAAGCCTCCCAGCATGTCTGGATCAGTGGGAATCTTCCCCCTTAATCCACAGACTAGTCAGCTCCGTCATCTGGGAAGCATGACTAGTCCAGGGTCTGTCCCTTTGCCGCAGTGACAGCCTGTAATCCTCTGGGAAGGCTTCACTTTATAATGGAACATTGCTGTGAAGGTTTGATTGCATTTTGCCACAAAGCATGTTGTTATGATTAGATTTGGTTTATATCTCTCCGTAGCTCAGCGCTGTGTGTGTGTGTGTGTGTGGTGGTGGGGGGTGAAGGTGGGGGAGTGTACATCTCTGGCTGACCCTTTGCCTTTGGCATGATGACCTCAGGGTCACGTGTGGAGGCTGAGTTCGTTAATCAGAAATGATGATTTTGGGGCATGGTGTAGATGCCTGGATTAGTCGGTACAGTAACGATTGCTGGTGCACCGTCTAATATTAATATAATTGTTGAAATGTTTAACGTTTATTAACTCAGTGATGCGTGACTCCGGTGGGAAGATTAAAACTCATATCTGTGGCTGAGAGCTGAAGTCTGGTGAGGACTTAGTACAGATCCGCTTTGGACTAATGTTGCCAAGACAGTGAATGTTCTTGATGATTCTAGGAAGTGCCAAAGAGGATCTCTCTCTCTGTCTCTCTCTCTCTTGCTCTCTCTCTCTCTCTCTCTCTCTCTCTCTCTCTCTCTCTCTCTCTCTCTCTCTCTCTCTCTCTCTCTGTCTTTAATTGAACTTTGTTTTCTTTGGTCAAGCCCTTTTCGTCAGGAGACACGTCTCGCTGTCCTCACTGTAAAAGGTCGGTTCCCGATCAATTCCATGTTATTTGGTTTTGCCTTTTCTTTAAACAGCCTTCGTCCGCCTCATCCTCCTCTTCCTCCTTTCCAGTGAAAGACAAATGAAGAGCTTTCTGAAGTGTGTCGTGATCTGTCTCTCTCTCTCTCTCTGTCTGCAGCCTAGAAACCTCTCTCTCTCTTGCTCTCTCTCTCTCTCTCTCTCTCTCTCTTGCTCTCTCTCTCTCTCTCTCTCTCTCTCTCTCTCTCTCTCTCTCTCTCTCTCTCTCTCTCTGTATCTCTCTCAGTTCAGAGTAGCTCTATTGGCATTAGTGTGTTACAGTCTCAGGTTTGAAGTTTGAAGCTGATCATACTCTATTCACTTAACAGTCCACACAGGCATCTCTCTCTCTCTCTCTCTCTCTCTCTCTCTCTCTCTTGCTCTCTTTCTCTCTCTCTCACTCTCTCTAACTCTGTCTGTCTTTCTCTCTCTCTTTCTCTCTCTCTCTCTAACTCTCTCTCTCTCTGTCACTCTCTCTCTTGCTCTCTTTCTCTCTCTCTCGCTCTCTCTCTAACTCTGTCTGTCTCTCTCTCTCTAACTCTCTCTCTCTGTCACTCTCTCTCTTGCTCTCTTTCTCTCTCTCTCGCTCTCTCTCTCTCTAAAATCTGATAGAGTGTGT
>NC_089818.1:9866626-9871626 GCF_029633855.1 Hoplias malabaricus
ACACACTCTATCAGATTCCCATTTATACCTCTCTCTCTCTCTCTCTCTCTTGCTCTCTTTCTCTCTCTTCTCACTCTCTCTAACTCTGTCTTGTCCTTTCTCTCTCTCTTTCTCTCTCTCTCTCTAACTCTCTCTCTCATCTGTCACTCTCTCTCTTGCTCTCTTCTCTCTTCTCTCGCTCTCCTCTCTAACTCTGTCTGTCTCTCTCTCTCTCTAACTCACTCTCTCTGTCACTCTCTCTCTTGCTCTCTTTCTCTCTCTCAGCTAGCTCTCATCTCTCTCTAACTCTGTCTGTCTCTCTCTCTCTCTCTCCTCCTCTCTTTCTCTTCTCTCTCGCTCTCTTCTCTGTCTTTCTCTCTCTCTCTCTCTCTCTCTTTCTCTCTCTCTTCTGTCTCTGTCTCTCTCTCTGTCTCTTGCTCTCTTTCTTGCTCTCTCTCTCTCTAGCTCTCTCTCTCTCTCCATCTGTGTCTCTCTCTCTCTCTCTCGCTCTCTCTCTCTCTCATCTCTCTCTCTCTCTGTCTCTCTCTCACTCTCTTGCTCTCTTTCTCTCTCTTTCTTTCTCTCTCTCTGTCTCTCTCTCTCTCTCTCCCTCTGTCTCTCTCTCTCCCTCTGTCTCTCTCTCACTCTCTCTCTCTCTCTCTGTCTCTCTACTCTCTCTCTTCTCTCTCTCTTTCTCTCTCTCTTCTCTCTCTCTCTCTATCTCTCTCTCTCTCTCTGTGTATCTCTCTCTCTCTCTGTCTATCTTGCTCTCCTGTTCTCTCTTGCTCTCTTTCTCTCGCTCTCTTTCTCTCGCTCTCTTTCCTCTCTCTCTCTCTCTCTCTCTCTGTCTCTCTCAGACACAGAGTACACAATTATTTAAGAACAGCTCTACAGCAATTACAGAGGCTTAAAAAAAACATTTTATAAAAAAAAATATTAAATAATAAACATATGTCGCTGTCCAGAGAAAAGCATGTATCTCCACTTTTGTGATGTTTAGTTTACCACATCATTTGATAACAGCAGCTATGTTTACACTGTGAAAATTTCACGATGAACCGAGCAGTAGAAATGCTCCAAATCACTATGGGGTATTGTTGTTATTATTTATTTATTTATGTTTTATCTATCTATCTTTCTTTTACTTTGACTTCCATTGAAAGTTATTTGTTTTTTTTTTATTCTCTGTAAAGCTACTATTTTGGGAATGTTTTTCTGTGGACAACAGTAATATGTTTTATATCCAATAATTTAATATACAGTCTAATACATACATACATATATAATATATATATATATATATACATACATACTTACTTACTTACTTACTTATTTATTTATTTATTTCCAATAAATATATATTCCCTAATAAAACCACATTTCGGGCCAAAGGCAAAAGAGTGTCCAAATACTGTTCTATAGCCCCTTAATAACTGCAATTAAAGATCTTGCAATTTGCAGTAGTGCAACTCTTAAATTGTGAGAGCTGGAGGTTTTTAGAGTCATCGTCATCAACAGCGTGATCCAAGCAAGTTTAAGGAAATTTAATCCAGTGACGCACAGCTCATGAATGGCCTGTAGATCTGTAAATGAATTTGACCAATCAGAAGCAACCGAACACCTGTGTGCTGTGACACTGCAGTCACAACCAGTGGCAGTCTGGACTGTGTGTGCAGATGGTGTGTGTGTGTGTGTTTAGAACTGATACAAGTAGATCAGTCACAGTGTGCAGTGGTAGACTGGCGTCTGTTGTATATGCAGATCCTGTGTGTGTGTGTGTGTGTGTGAGATCACTGCTCCAGATCAGGTTTGCTGTTAGCGAGGCTTTATCACGGATTGGAGCCTGGGTCGGCTGCGTGTGGAAAGGCTTTTCTAGGAAGAGGGAACGGAAGCCTAACGCATGACTGATGGATCGTAAGCTCATTGGAGTTCCTTGGCCTTTGGAGCCTTTAGATCCTCAACAAGTTACACTGTGTATGATCAGGTCTCTGAGGCAAAACCTCATATCTCCACAATAGTGCTTTAACCAGAGCACAAACCTTTTTATCTTTCCATGGACGTGAATGTCACCGGCTGAACATTTCAGTCATTTCAGACTCAAGTGTTTATTAATGAGTTAGTCATAAAATGTCGTGGGATAAACAGTAGTCAGCGTTAATTAGATTCTGTAATAAAGCTACAATAAACTAAAAATAATTAAAAATGGAGACCCAAAGTTTGGCTCTTACAGCGTTAATGCACTGAAAAACAAAGAGTTAATTGAAAACAAAGTATAAAAATATACTTCTATTTATCGCAAAAATGTAAAGCAGCTCAGAAAGAAACTTTAATAAAAAGTTAAAACAATTTTTAAAAAATTTAAAGTAGATGCGATGAATGACGTCTTTGGATGTGAGCTCAGACCAGGACACGAAGACCACACAAATATATATTTAACACTTTATAATCATACTTCATTAACATTTATTATTAAATAAACTGTGAAACAAACCTCTGAGAAATGACTTTAATTTTGTAAACGCTAGCTCAAGCAAATCCTCCGAAATCAGGAAGTGCTGATAAAATATTATGCTTACTTTCCGCTCGGTGCACGCTTCCCATCAACATTTCTCAACAATTATGTTGTTTAAATGTTCATTTTTATTACTATTTTCGTCGATTTCTGATCTCAGAATGACATTATTTACAGAGTATTTACAGTAAACTCTGAGTAATTTGGAGTCACCACAGAGAAACTATTTTTCTGAGAACTGAGGGGATGTTTGTAAAAGGGAAATTTCATTTTGTTTATTGAGAAATTATAAAAAGACGTGGTCCATTGTAAAAGCATTAAACACCTGCATCTCTGTGGCAACAAAGTTCTGAAACTGATCTGTGATCAGATGTGAATTCTTAATATTAGCTGAGGATATCTGAGTTGTATTGTATTATTATGAAGTCTATATGATGAGCCTACATTGAGATTGAGAATACACTGCACACACTTGTCGGGGAGTGAAAACGCAGGATGTGGGCCCTTTATTTCGGACACGGCGCAGGGTCAGAGTGGGCGTGCTGAGAGTGACAGACTGGACAGTAAAGTGGGCTAATACACTGTGCTTCTCTGGCTACTGATATGTGGACCACATAGAGCTGCTCAATAGAGGCCTTTGCATTTTTAAACAGCATCAGTTTCCTCGTCCTGTCATTGTTTTGGCACCGTTTGCCTTTGCTTAATCTGGGTGAGTGCACATTTGCATACCTGCCCTGCTGTGCTCTCTCTCTCTCTCTCTCTCGCTCTCGCTCTATCGATCTCTCTTTTACTGTATTGCATTTTTTCAGACTCATAACAAAAAAGATAAAAACCTCTTTTCTCCATTTGTTAATTTTGGGTTTATACACATTTTCCGTTATTTAATGCAGGGTTTTTTTTTTGTTGTTCAATTACCGTCATTGTTCCAATCGGACTTTCCTCAAAAGTTTTTATTTTATTTTATTTATTTTCTTAAAATAAAACAACAATATAATTCCCCACAAAAAAAGGAAAAAAACCATCCACTGCTTTCAGACTTTTCACACTCCACACAAAAATACCAGAGCCACCTAAAAGTGGAGGGTGGGTGGTATGGCTTTAAATATGGAAATGATTGCAAATATCTGTTTGAATGAGTCTGAATTCATGTCTGCTCCCTGCCAAAAAAAAAAAAAAAAAACAGAGTAAAGAGAGAAAGCCGTGGACAAGACACCGCACTCCATTTTGCGGCCTTTTCCGAAAAAAAAAACAAAAAAAAAAAAACAACACAACACAAAGAAAGGGAGGGAAAAAGAATAAAAAGGAAGATTTCCATGATAATGAGTGGGGAACAATTAAGGGGAGGTGGTGTATGAATCAGAAGCCGCTTATTAAAATGATAAAACTGATGCCCGTTTGCATAAGGAGCTTTCACTAATGCACAACTTGTTGAATTCACGTCTCTATGCAAGGGGTCCCGGGGTCGTCTGCGCTGCTGCCGAGCCAGCTGTGTGTGTGTGTGTGTGTGTGTGTGTGTGTGTGTGTGTGTGTGTGTACGTGTACAAGCTGCATTTAATTACATCTTGTAAGAACAGTGCAGACAAAAGTGATTCATTGTGTTTCATTTTTTTTTATCATTGTTACTTTTGTTTTTTTAGAATTTTTTAAAATATGTTGTATTTTGCTTTATTTATTTATTTGTGGATCATGTGACGCAAGGCAATATTTGTTTTGTTATTGGTTACATGATAATATCAGTGTTATAGCTGTTATATTATTATGTTATATATTTATTACATTGCTGTCATTTTAAAACGGTCTTGTTTTAAGTTTTAAATTTTTGCTGCTGATATTTACATTGTGTGAAAATGTCTCTCTGAACGGACCAATCAAATTGCTGGAAATTTTAAAAAATGAACTTTAACAAAACCTTGAAGATGTAGTAGTTAGAACTGATTAAAATGTTCTTTTTAAAATATTATTAACCCTTATTTAATTTAATATGAATATAAATAACGAGGGATGAGTGGAAGCTGACAGTATTTATTCTTGAGGACTTTATTTTTTAAATATACTCATGAATGTGGAATAATGGCAACAATAATATCAACAACGCTCAGCAGTGTGTGCAGTTTGGAGGATTGCGAAAATACACCAAAACTATGTGTGTGTGTGTGTGTGTGTGTGTGTGTGTTTGTTTGGCCCTGTGCCAGCTTGTGGAGGTAGAGCACTTCTCTTTGCTGAGAGGTAATTGCCACCCCGGTAGCTTCTGATTGCTGGGATCTTTCTCACACACACACATACACACACACACACACACACACACAATCACACACACACACACACACTGAAGAGCATCCCATTGCTCTCCAGCCCTGATTACACATCAGCTTATTGATTTGATGAGGCCGAGATGTTTTGCTAATAACCGCTCTCATGGCGTTCGTTAATCTTTGTTGTGATTTAAAGCGTCGACTCTGGACGCAGCTCACATCCTCAGCTTTCTGATGATTAGCTGTAAACTCTGTGT
>NC_089818.1:9876626-9944126 GCF_029633855.1 Hoplias malabaricus
AGCTCCGTGTAAAGACACGCGATCCTGAGTCAACGTGAAGCCTTTTTATTAATCGGGACCGGGCAAATCTCCTGTGTTTGTATGATGTTGACAAACGCAAATTCAAAACAAGATGAGATCCATGGGTTTTTTTTAAATAATAAAGATGTACAGCATTGTAATAAATGATTTATTAAGTTTAAGTAATGCAGAACATGGCTACATTAGGAATTAAGGCTGGGGAGTGCAGAGCAGGCCAGAGCTTAATGACATGGCCATATTTCAAGTAAATAAGACCTTCTCAGATAACTGACTGAATGAATGAATGAATGAATTAACAAATGAAGGTGGAAGAAACCCAAAAACAGATCAAATAAAAACAGGGCTGAGATAAGAGGAGGGTGAGCAATTGAGGTGTAGGGTGGTGGAGAGAAGATTGAAAGAGAGAGCGAGAGAGAGGGGGGGAGAGAGAGGATGACGGGCAGTTGTGGAGACAGGGTTGTTAGTTTATGTAGGGGTCTGGGCTGAGTCGACTGGAAAATTTTGATCACTTTAATTTACTATATCCAGCGCGGCCGCGCTCCCTGTCCACGGCCTTGATCAAGCCCTGGGAGCCCGTATTGATTTTTTTATTTTCTGCCCGGGAGAAGAAGACAGAGAGTTAGAGGAGTGCGGGCGACTGGAGGACTGGAGAACTTTCCTCAGATTGCTGCTATTCTCCACCTTATTGCATCCTGTCGTTTGTGGTTTCACATGATGTCCAGTACGGCAGCTCTGCTCCGGCCAGTAAACAAGGTGACTAACAATGGAGAAGTATGGAGGGGAGGGGGTGGGTGTGGGAAGGGTGTTGGGGGTTGAGCCCCTCTGCCAGACCGGAGGTGATGTTTTCTCGGGCATATCACTGTAAACGTGATTCAATGATACGTGATGGGTCCTATATCACTGTAGATGTCCCAGAGGTCTTTTATTTACATGGATTTGTTTGGAGATATGAAAATTATTTCACTACTTTATCCTTCTTTTCCAGTTGGAAATATCCGAATCTTTCTGATCAGTCGTAATAAAAAAAAAACAGAACTTTTCATTCATTTTTAATGGATAATTAAGAAGCCGTTAAGAGATTTAATCCAATTTTTTCCAAAATTTAATAGGACAGAAGGCGCAACCAATGTCTAAGGACTTCGGTGGTGTGGCTAGTGTTGACCCAGGACTGATTATATGATTGATGCCCTTTATTTATGTAAATTAAAGGACTGTATATGTAGCTACGCAATTGACCAGACTTGGAATTTCTAGTTATATTTTAGGTAAAAAACAGAAGAAAACAATGCAATGTCAAAACCGAGGAGAGAAGTGGCATCCCATCACTCCACTGGAGTGAGAAAATGAGTGAGCGAGTGAGTGAGAGAGAGAGGGAGAGAGGGATCTTGGCTGAGAGGGAGAAGGTTAGTGACAGTCTGATAAAAGATGTCTGCAAAACACTAATTAAAATTGAATACCCCAGCGAAAGCAGCGCAACATGCAATCTCCAGGTAATTCATTTAGAGCCACTGCCGCAGTGAGCGCCTTTATTTTTAATCGCTGCTGCTTTAGTGCTCAGGAGTGCTCTCCGCTGCCGTTTTATTCTCCACACTTTTCCGCCAGCACTCCTATCTCTCCCACCAAGCCTTAATGTCCTCCACAAAAAGAGGGAAGCTAATCAAGTCCAATAACAGGACGTTGTTTTTTTTTTTATTATTATTCTTTTTTTTTCTTCCTCAAGTACTCCTGCAGTCGCTTTTACAACCAGTCACAAATCCAGTCATCCAGATTTCTAATCAAGATATATATATAGACGTGGATTTCTCAGAAAATTTCATCAAGACATTGCCAGTTTATTCCCAGCACTATAAAACTTTCCTGTAAACTTTACAGTAAATTACTGGCAGCACACTACTGTAAATTAACTGTAAAATACAGTAAAACTGTAAAAATTCACTTTAACACCGCAGTTTATTACAGTGAGGTTTCTAATAAACTAAAATTTAAAATTCAAAATTACATCACAATTTCTAAAATGTTTCTATTTTCTAATAAAGAATGTCTCAGTTGTGTCTCAATTGCCTACACGAGGCTTTCTGAAAAGCGATGTAAATGTTCAATCAACAAATTTCACATTTTAACCCACGTTTGTAATAAATAAAAATAAAATAAATAAATAAATTAATTAAAAATTAATTTAAAAAAACTTGGTTTAAGTGGGACGTTCAGCTGTGCTTTGTCTAGGGCTGGGGCGGGGCGGGTGTTGACTGCTCAGTGTGTGGTGTGGTGTGTTAACATCAGAAATGTAACTTTCAACCTGGAGTTGTTGTTGTTTTATATTTGCCATAGATTTGATGTACGTTATCATGTCATTTATAGCACTGCACATGAGTCTATAGTCACCATGCTCAATGCCAAGTGGAGGCCGGAGGGCTATAAACACCCAGCCCAGTTGGGTTGTGGGTCAGAGGAATGAAATTAAACTGTGCAGCATGCTTATGGCTGGATGCAGTCAGGTCCTCACAGCAATGCAACAGCATCTAATGTGCAGCAGGCAACTTTACAACAGCTGAAAGTTTTACTCACATGTTTATTGCATCAGTTAGAATCAGTTCTTCAGAATAAAAGTAGAATAAAAGTCATGCAAATGGTTCTTTGAGTGAAGCCATAGAAGAACCACTTTTGATTCTCAATCTTAAAGGTTCTTTGGCCACAGAAATGCATTCGCAAAAATGGTTCTTTATGGAACTAAAGTGGTTCTTCTATGGCATCGCTCAAAGAACCTTTTGTAGACATTGGATGCAAAGGTCAAAGTTTGCAAAAATCAGACAATTGGTGTTAATTTTGCAGCTAATTTTAATTTAGTCTTTTGACTACAACGTGTATTAGTTTTTTTTAGTCATTTAAATATTTTTAGTTAATGGCTAGTTTGATTTGATGAAAACAAAATATTTGTGTGTATTAAATAATTAAATAATGTGCGTCCATTAAATAATAAAAAAAAATGTGTAAATTTAGTCATGCTTTTAAAGGTTTAACTATTTTTAGTTATTATTTATTACCTACTGTCTTTTTTTTAGATTAAAAGTCAAATCCCTGGATAAAAATAATCAGAATTTTAATGGACCGCCCTTGTCTAGAAATTAATATTAAGTTAATAATAATACAGTTTTAATAATGTTTTCATTTTTAATAAAACAAACACAACACTCAAGCCCCAGATTTCTGTGCCACTGCTGTAAAGAGAAAAGGCAGAGAGTGAGGGCTGTTTCACGCTCTTCTCAGGACTGTTTAGTCAGAGTGGTAATGGGGACATTTTTCTCCTAAATGGTTGGTCAGGCTGTGAAACTGACTGTGTTTACATTTGGGTGGTCCATCATATACACCCTCTGTATATCTCACTTGTGTTATTCCACTGACAGTGCATTTACATTCCATAGCACCATTTGCTGTAATGAAGTGTATGTCGTGTATGTTGTCATTTTTTTAACATAGTTTGTAAATGGTTGTATTTGAATTTCCTGATGAATGGACCGAAGATAACTCGCCAAAAATGTTCCTTCTTCTTCTCCTTCTTCTGCTCTTAAGCTCCTACTTCTGAGATTCCAAAACCAATGGGAGCACTTCAGTCTGTACAGTAAACTCCAATGGATCACCATTTTATCACCATATGGCATTCACCTAAAGCTGGTGCATCACAGGTCTGGAGGCCTATAAAGTTAAAGACATTAAACATTTCTAGTAAAGCTTTCATCAAGTGTTAGTGAGCACTAGCTGGGGAATGACAGCGGTGTTACGAAGGCTTTGTGAATGCTCTATAAACGTACAGAGCGTGCGGTGGTGGTCAGAATGAATCTGCCAGGGGCCAGGGTCATTTCCTCAGTGATTCACCCGTTCCTGGAAACCCAGGGGCCAAGCTCAGCAGACGTTACAACTGAAAACAAATCCTCGTTTCTGCTGGGAGTGGATTGTAACTGTAGCAGTTTGACAAAGCTGTGGCCTACATTTCACTGGGCACACTGTATGTCCAAAAGTTTGTAGACACCCATTATTCCCAGAAACCAGATCAAGATTTCCATTTCATGGTACTCACCATAAAACTGGGGGCCCTGTGGGAGCTGAAGTCATCACACCCAATGCCAAGTGTCAGCTGGAGGGATATAAACCCCCAGCATTGGGGTTGGGTTGAACTGTGGAACTGCATTCTCTGGAGTGATGGAGCCCTCTTGAGTACCTCTGAGTTTTGCCTAACCTTGCATGTGTTTATATGTGGCTAAATGCAATCAAATGCTGGCAGCAATGTATCAGCTTGTCCAAACCCTTCTGTAGTGAAAGGGATGATCTATTTATGAATGGCTTGCAGATGATGTGATGGATGAGCAGGTGTCTACAAACTATTGGACATATAGTTTAACCCAGTCAGTGAATGTCTAGTGAAAAACTGTGTGTGTGTGTGTGTGTGTAATTGTCTGTTTCTGTACATTCTGTTCCCACATGTTAACACGGTCACCGTTGCTATATGTGTTTAATGTGTTTTCCTATTTGCAGAGGCTGCCACACACAGGGCTGTGTGGGGTTAAATCAGGACACGCTGGTACACACCCGCCACACAGCCTCAGGACACACACACACGTTGCTGCTGAGAGTGTGATCCCAAGTGTATGTGTGTGTGTGCTGTGGGAGAGATGACACTGCATTCCACACTAAGTGTGTGTGGTGTGTTTATGAGTTTCAATGTGCTGCAGATACACTACCTTCTAAAAGCTTGGTACTATATATATGTGTGTGTGTGTGTGTGTGTGTGTGTCTCCACAAACTTTTGGTTTTCAGTTTAAAGTTTGTATAATCTCCATAGAAATGTGTCACCAATAGAACAACGTGGTGGAGCAGCTGCACATGAGCCTAGTGTGAAGTGTAGGTTAGATTAGCATTGGAGAATCCGAGTGGAATGATGTTCTCAAATGTACTCCCTTCTGGTCGAATTCTATCAAATCCTCACTGCAGTGTTGTATAAATCGGGGCAAACTCACATAATCAATATATATTTATGTGTTTATCACTCATTTCAGCTGCACAAGCACCGGGAAACAGAGCACCAGCTGCAAAGAGAGAGGCAAAACACTGGTCTAAGTCAACATTAGTCACGAAGTCTTGGAACATCCACATCATTTGCCCCTCGTTTGGGAGGAAGCCCCTATTTCTGAGTCATTTTGACATACATTTCAAAGCACAAATTGCAGCAGACATTAAAGATAAGCCTAATCACATACAGTAAATCTGTCTTGAACGGTGCAGGGGGGCCTGCGGCCACTGAGTGAGCGCTCCTTTTCCTGGAGATTACGCCTAATTCGCTGTTTACTCCCAATCTTCCAAACATGTGATTATGATATAAATAGTCACGGACCAGTTCCCACAATGCAAAGTTGTTCCTGTTATGATTGTGGCTGCTTGTGGTCGCCGGGCCAATTTATTACCTGCTTCAGTGAAGCGCTGACTCGCTAATACACCAAGCGCCAGGGCCTCCCAGGAGCTTCAAACGGGCCCCTTCCCCTTCCCCCCCTCCTCCATCCAAAGCCTCATTAGTTATGATTATCATTTTGATGTGAAAGCTTAAGTGGGACGTTCAGCTGTGCTTTGTCTAGGGCTGGGGCGGGGCGGGTGTTGACTGCTCAGTGTGTGGTGTGGTGTGTTAACATCGGAAATGTAACTTTCAACCTGGAGTTGTTGTTGTTTTATATTTGCCATAGATTTGATGTACGTTATCATGCCATTTATAGCACTGCACATGAGTCTATAGTCACCATGCTCAATGTCAAGTGGAGGCCGGAGGGCTATAAACACACAGCCAAGTTGGGTTGTGGGTCAGAGGAATGAAATGAAATTGTGCAGCATGCTCATGGCTGGATGCAGTCAGGTCCTCACAGCAATCTAATCTAATAAGCAATCAGCATCTAATGTGCAGCAGGCAACTTTACAACAGCTGAAAGTTTTACTCACATGTTTAGTGCAGCAGTTAGAATCATTCATTCATTCATTCATTATCTGTAACCCTTATCCAGTTTAGGGTTGCAGTGGGTGTATTAGTTTTAGTCTCATTTTAGTCATTTAAATATTTTTAGTTAATGTCGAGGTTGATTTGATGAAAACAAAATATTTGTGTGTATTAAATAATTAAATAATGTGCGTCCATTAAATAATAAAAAAAATGTGTAAATTTAGTCATGCTTTTAAAGGTTTTACTATTTTTTAGTTATTATTTATTACCTACTGTCTTTTTAAAAATAGCTTAAGAAATGTTACATTAAAAAAAAAAACATCAACTATCACAATTTTGGAAGGAATATGTGAGTGTGTGTCGCCCTGCAATGAACTGATGCCCCCTCCAGAGCGTATTCCTGCCTTGTGCTGAGTGATTCCGGGGTAGGCTGTGGACCCACTGTGACCCTAGACATTAGCTGCCAAACTCACCCACTATGCCGTAGACCCTTCGTATACAAATGCAGCCTACATTCAGAGCGATTTCGAAGGCACAACTGACCTGTCTTTCATGGCCCGCAGTTACCCACAATTCTCTGTGCACATACGGCGTGAAGGAAAAAAAATAAACCACACATGGCGAAAAACTTGTTTACCCTGAAAAGTTCAATTATTTGTCTCTATGCTGTATTTAATTAATTAAGATTATTGGGATATTACTGTTCCATATCTAACAGATATTTTATTTAGTGGTATTTTAATTTTAATCTCCCTTTTAAACTTTAAATGTTTAAAGTTGAAATTTGAGTGTTTAAACAGATGCAAACTGACTGCAGATGGCAAGTGTCTCAGTTTTAATAACATTTATAAAATAATATCTTGCAGGATAATATTAATAAGCAAATACAATCTATTTTAACATAGTCATGTTATTGTTTTTAGGCAGATCCTTCCAGTGACATCACAACGCAGCCTCCTTTCCATTTGTGTGACCTACGTTACTAAGGAGTCTTCATAGCACAGTCTTACTGAGGACACTTCCTACCTCGGCTGCAGCCTTGGCTTTGGAAGGCATACAGATTATTCAGTATTTATTCAACGCTAACATTTCTGGTTCAAAGAACTGCAGAAATAACTCGCAAACTGATATTGACACCTTCAGGAAATTCATGATTTATGAATCATTGGCCAACAGTTGATATGAGAGACTCCCCATCAACTCCTCCACCTGGCAGCTCTCGTTGCCCTGACTACAGCGAAAAGATGGAGCATTTCCCTGTTTTTCTCTCCTTGCGATTTTCTGTTTCAAGCCAGAAATCACTACTCATTTATCAGCATTTCAGATATTGGTTTAGTTTTTTATTCATGGATATATTTTATACATTTACTGTCTAGTATTTGTTGTGAAAAATAGGTCACTAACATTTTTCATCATTGTATTTAAAGGCTAAGCACCAGCGATATGAAAGTGTCAAACAAATAAATACAGTGGAATTTGAGTTCCTAACTTGTGTTACTTGTCTTACTAATTCAAGGAATAAGGTTTAAAAGACCGTTGGAGCCTCTGTAACATGGAGGTAAACAGGGTAAGGACACTCACTTCGCCTGTTTTAGTTGGTGTTAGTTAACGTTAGCTTGACTTGCTAAACTCGGTGGCTCAGATTATACTCGGCTACGTAGCTGCATTACGGAGGTTTATAGTGTTGGATGAATTCGAGTTCGACTTCGATCACATTTACAAGAATAACGGTACCTCTAAATTTGAGTTTAGCTTATTGCTAGGCTATTGTCATGAATAATGTTGGTTATTTAGCTAGATACTGTCATAACAGTCAGTCATAACGGTGTTTTACCGCAACTTTGTTCAGCTGTTGTCCACCAGTGACGTCACGGCTGCGTTTGTCAGTTTTAAAGCAAATTAAGCAGCTATTTTCGTTTTAATTCATACTTATATCTGTCAGGAACTACAATAATGTGGAATATTAATGGAGGTCCATTAAGTGGTGCTTAGCCTTTAACACTGCAGAGGGTGAATAAATTAGAATCTACTTGTCAATATTAGTTTTCTCCACTAGATTCAGGAATCTGAGATTTCACTTGCCAAGATATTTTTTTTTACAGTGGAGTAAAACACCATCCACTGCACTGACCAGTGCTCTTGAATGGCTCTCAGTGCTGAGGGGGACAACAGAGGGGTTTTGTCGTCCGCTGACCTTTGAAGTGCGGCAGGAAGAGAGGAGGAGGCGGCCGAGAGACAGAAAAGAAAACTCGGGCCAAGGTCAAGAAAGCTAATTTATTTCCTTCATCCTCTGGCGTCCCTGAGAGGCGGACCACACACTGCCCATACAAGCGGCTCTTTAATAGAGAGAGCGAGGGAGAGAGGGGGAGAGAGAGAGAGAGAGAGAGAGAGAGAGAGAGAGAGAGAGAGAGAGAGAGGGAGAGAGAGCATGGCAGAGGGCTGGCGTCATCAGCTGCTGTTGCTTTAGGTCATTGCGAGCGACAACAAGGCCGACTGGGGTGTATGTGTGTGTGTGTGTGTGTGTCTGAGTGGGTGAAGACAGATGTAAGAGCCAGACACCGTCAGACACATCGTAGCTGTCTCCCACTGTCCAGTGTTATTACATCATCACTGATCTCTTAGCTTTTGAGTGTAAATGAGCCGACATCGGGCCCAGTTTGCCCCCCACTGATTATTAACTCTTAAGACTTGTTTATGTGCAACAATCAGCTAAAACATTAAAATGACCTTGTTTCTACACTCCCCGTCAATTCTCTCAGCCCCACTGACCACACAGGTGCACTTTGTAGTGCCACAATCACAGACTGGGGTTCATTGGTGGCTCTGCATACTTTCTTAGCCCCCTCTCATCCTGCTTTTCAATGGTCAGGACCCCCCCCCACACACACGCACACACACACACACACACAATTCTGACAGAGATGAGCCACTGTCTCTGACTGTACATCTAGAAGATGGACCAATGCGGTAGAAATGTCTAACAGAGTGGACAGTGAGTGGACACACCGTTTAAAAACTCAAGCAGCGCTGCTGTGTCTGATCCTCTCAAGCCCTCGTCACTCACGTGATGGTGGTCATTCCTGACGGAAGAGAGGGGCTTTCATTGGAAACGTAGAGAGACTGAAGTGTGTATTGGCAGCCGAGGTGTGTATCGGATGAGTGGGCGGTGATCTGGAGCTACACACTCGCTGCACACTGTCAATATGAGCCTTGGCTGATTCCGCCTTTTCCTCTGAGAGGGGTTATGTATTGGGGGAAAGCTGCAGACTCGTATTACTCACTTTTTCCTGCAGCCTCACATCTTTTGTGAAAGTTGCTGATAAACACGAAGGCCTTTGAAGCCGATAACCACTCATTCCCAACGGCCCTTCGTCCATTACGTCATGTGCTACAGCGTGGGCTTCTCTACAGAGCCCCTGCTCACATTCGCTACAACGTACAACATCTCTCCGCTTCAGAAGTCCCTCACTTGAGTTATAAATGTATTAATTCCATTTTCAATACGGATTGAACCACTTGTGTGGGCAGTGGCTCAGCTCCAGGATCCTGGGGTTGTGGGTTCGCGGGTCACTGTCTGTGAGGAGTGTGGTGTGTTCTCCCTGTGTGTTTGTGTGTGTGTGTTGGGGGGGCGTTCCTCCCACTGTCCAAGCACACATGTTGGTAGGTGGTATGGCTGTGAGAATGTGTTCCCAGGTGTGTGTGACTGGGTGAGTGTGTGTTCAAAAATCTTTATTTCAGTTCAAGTTTTTGGCTGATATTTTTGGCCCTGGTTAAAAGCATAGACACACACTTCAATACCATCCTTCTACAGCATTCCATTTTAGTTATTATTGTGTAATAACTGAGTTATAAATGATGACTAATGTATAATAAGTGAATAATATCTAATTAATAGGTATGAAATATCAGGTCAGAACGCTAAAGGCAGAAGTTTAGCTGAGGATTTCAGACAACTGCCACTATGTCCAATTAAAGACAGACAGTGTTACGTGGTGTAGAGTTCATCTCCGTGCATTTGAGGGGTGGGGGGTGGGCTGGGGGGTAGGGTCTGTTTTGGAAAGTCTTGATTTACGTGCCGTTATTCTGCAATTGCAGCATGTTTTGCAGGTGTTTTTGCAGAAGGGTAAATGAGCTAATTCCCACTCTTCTTCTTCTGGGACTGGAATGGAACACATCGAAATGCATGGACATGTCTTTCTGATCTACACACACACAGAAGCACTTGGGTGTTTTTGTTTCACGCAGGAGAGGCTTATTAAACATGTCAAAGAAATAAGAGTGTCACATTTAAATGAAAGTTAATGCAACAACATTTTATCGAAAGGAGATTTGTGGTATTTCTGTTGGTCCTTTTCAAATTCACACCCAGAGTTTTCAGAATCTGAAAGATAGTAGACCCTAAGTAAACCTTTTCCTGATATTTAAACATTATCAAAATGAAAAAGAAAGGCCCACTATAAGACTTTTTTATTATTGTTATTATTTATTTATTTATTTTTAATTTCTCTTAAGTCCGCTCTTGGTTTTGGATTGTAAACAAAATCAACGTATTTGTTTGTTTGATCTCTGGTTCCTATCCAACATACAACATGATTTGTGCTGGGCGGCACCGTGGCGCAGCAGGTAGTGTCACATTCACACAGCTCCAGGGGCCTGGAGGTTGTAGGTTCAATTCCCACTCTGGGTGACTGTCTGTGAGGAGTGTGGTGTGTTCTCCCTGTGTCTGCGTGGGTTTCCTCCAGGTGACTGTCTGTGAGGAGTGTGGTGTGTTCTCCCTGTGTCTGCGTGGGTTTCCTCCGGGTGACTGTCTGTGATGAGTGTGGTGTGTTCTTTCTGTGTCTGCGTGGGTTTCCTCCGGGTGACTGTCTGTGAGGAGTGTGGTGTGTTCTCTCTGTGTCTGTGTGGGTTTCCTCCAGGTGACTGTCTGTGAGGAGTGTGGTGTGTTCTCCCTGTGTCTGCGTGGGTTTCCTCCGAGTGACTGTCTGTGAGGACTGTGGTGTGTTCTCCCTGTGTCTGCGTGGGTTTTCTCTGGGTGACTGTCTGTGAGGAGTGTGGTGTGTTCTCCCTGTGTCTGTGTGGGTTTCCTCCGGGTGCTCCGGTTTCCTCCCACGGCCCAAAAAGTAGCTGGATTGGAGACTCAAAAGTGTTTGTAGGTGTGAATGTGAACGTAGAGTGAATGTGTGAGTGTGAGTTGCCCGGTGAAAGACTGGCGCCCCCTCCAGAGTGTATTCCCGCCTTGCGCCCAATGATTCCAGGTAGGCTCCGGACCCACCGCGACCCTGAACTGGATAAGCGGTCACAGATAATGAATGAATGAATGAATTATTTGTGCTTGTTATAAACACTTACTGAGCTGTGGTGGTATTTTTCAGCTGAATACATATAAACTAACCTGTCGTACCTGAAGAAGTTTCCCCGAAACAGTTCCACACAAACACAGAAAGAGTTACATAAATACAAAACACTAATGTTTTTTAATCTTGTGGAGTTTTAGTATAAGATACATTTTTAAAATGCTGGGATTGCAAACACATTTAGTGTTCCACTTATATTTCCTACTCATTGTACAAATCTCGGAAACATTCTTATAGAGTAACGTATGTAGAACATCTCCTTGAGTGCAGCACATTCGCTCAGCATTACTGTAAAATGTTATTGAAGCAAGGAGCCAAGGCGCATCAAGAAGGATTCAGTTTTGAAGTTTAGTAAAATGGCTGACAACTTTTCCATAGCGATAATTAACAAATAAATGCTTAGTTATGTAAATGGCGGGTATTATAAAGATGAATCTGATTGCAAATATTATTTATAGATACGTAGAGTGAGAGCGAGAAAGTCCTCCATCCCTTCCTCCGCAGCTAGAAGGAGTGGAGCGTAAATAAATAATGAAAGGTCTGCATAAGTTGCCCGACACGTTTCCCTTTTTAATTAGCACCTGCGAGCGCTTTTTCCATTATCACCACGCGCATGAAGAAAGAAGAAAATCTGCCGGCGTTTCTAATTAAGAAAAGTGGAAACAGATTAGATGAGCCCTTTGAACAAAGGTCAGGGATTTCTTTGCTGTTTGTTTGCCACGGACCCGGCACTGGCCACCTCCTCCGAGGGTGTCACTTAGGAATGACTGTTTGTTTTCAGACGAGAGGAGGAGAGAAAAGACTGTTTTTTTTCTTCATCCTCCACTTTCTTCACACTTTTTTTTTCCTCTCCAGAAAGGGATCAATAGAAGCTCCTGGTCGCCATTACTGCTGAATTATGAATACACGTGTATGGCCACTGTCTTTAATGAGGTTTCTCTATAATGAGCGTCCTGGAGAAGACTGGATGTATACAAGATGAGTGTTGGTTAGTGGTGTCCCGAGAGAGAGAGAGAGAGAGAGAGAGAGAGAGAGTGAGTGAGAGAGAGAGAGTGGCGGTCACTCAGAGCAGAGAAACCCACCGTTTCTCCCTTCCTTAACCTCCTCAACCCTGCCATTGATTGGCGTTTCATAAGCATTAGTCCTGCTTTCATAGGCCTTTCAAGAAAAAAAGCCAAGCCATCGATGTGATTTAAAACCTCACGCCTTCCTCTCCTTAAAGATCTCATTAAAAGAAAACATCGGGCCACTTCAAAACATGTGCTGGACAAACACGTTTCAGCCCCTTATGTCCAGTCAATGACATTTGCAGGAGGCCTTCACGCATTATTGTGTATCGTTCAGGGCATATTTCAGAAATTGAGCTATTGAAGGATTTATTACATTGTTATTACATAGTAATATTAATTACAAAATGATTTCACATCAGATTCACTGTCCAACCTCAATTCTGCATGTACGCTTTACCATTTGCCTCAGTGTGTCCACAAATTATAAAATAAATAATAAATAAATAATAAATTAATTAAAGTATGTTTTGGTATCTCTAGCTTTTTCTATTTCTTTCTCTGTAGCCCATTCATCCTGATCTGGACCACGGTGGGGGGGTCTTGGTAGGGTTTTGTTTGTCCCTCCGTGTTGTTATAAGTCGTGTATTTCCTCAGTGTATCTGTGTAGGTGCCTTGAGAAGCTGAAGCCATCTGAACAGAGCAGCTGGGCTGGCCTTTGCCTTTGATTGTTTGGTGGTTTGTCCTCAAGGAGGACACGCTGCTGTCCAGTTTGGCCTGGGGGAAAGCGGGAGAGAGAGGGAGAGTCTGTTTCAGTCGATCTTTGTATCACCGCTAATGACACCATCTGTTTAGAGCGCTATGGAACGTTTGGATCCAGTTTTAGGAAGTGAGGAAAAACTTGCTGCGGTGATGATGTGAGCTCGGGAAATTATCTTCACCTCTCTCCACATTCCTCGGGTTTCCTTCTCTGTTAAAAGTCCGGGAAAACTCCAGAAAATATGGGATCCACGCATGGGAAGTGACCGACAAAGGGAGCCAGACGGCAAGCAAGAGGAGGAGGGTAGGGGCTTTAGAGAGAGAGAGAGAGAAAGAGAGAGAGAAAGAGGGAGGGGGAGCAGAATTTAATAAAGCTCAACAAGGCAGAAAGGATCGCACAAGCTCTGAATGGAGATGCACTTTCTCCACACTCCTCCCTCCCTCTCTTTTACAACTTGTGCCTACTTACACACTTTTACACCCTGACCCTTTATCTCCCAGCGGCTACTGAGTGAGAGACACTGGGACTGAATTAAACAGAGAGAGAGAGGTCTTTTTTTTTTTTTTTTTTGTAACTGAATGTTGACGGAGGGTGGTCACCATCTGTGCAAACTGTCTGACTCTCTCCAACTTTCTCTGCCGCACATAAAAACGGTCTCGTGATAATCCAGGAGCCGTCGTTTATCCTCCCTTCTTCTTTTTTCTTCATTACATCTCTGTCATTCACTCCCATTCTTCCCCATTGTAATCTCCCTCCTGGATCAACACCCCCCCACCCCACCCAACCCCTCCATTCGGGGTCTTCCCCCCTCCCTCTCCTCTCTTTTTCTTCTTTTTCAACTTTACTATCTTTGTTTATTTTCTTTTACAACGCTTGATTTATCTCTACTCTCTCTCTCTTTCTCTCTCTCTTTCTCTTTCTCTCTCTCTCTCTCTCTCTCTCTCTCTCTCTCAGCACTGACATCTGTTGCTTTTGTTTTTACTTCTTTTTTTTCCGAGAGGCGTCATAAATCTGCTCTGTTTAGCTGTGGACGCCTGCACTTATGCTGTGTATTAACAGTTGATTTGATCACTCCAACCCAGCTTGAAGAGACACACACACACACACACACATACACACACACACACACACTCACACTCACAAAGCAAAGAAACTGAAAACAAAACGAAACAAGAGAAAAAAAATGCAGGGACTCAGCCATTGTGTAAGAGTGATGGAAGGATCTATCAAAGGGACGCTGAAAACAAAATGGCTGGATGGTGTTGTTATTTTGTCAGTAATGCCCCCCCACCTCCCCACACACACACACACCTCCACCCTGCTCCCACCATATGAAATAAGTTAATGATTTCCTGCCTGTAATACATTTATGAATAGAACAGTGTCTTCTTAATCACAGTAGGGAAGCCAATTAAAACAGAGCATGAGGGAAATAATTGTGATTTGCAGATAAAAATCCACCGCCGAATGGGGTCCCTGCTGAGGGATTGTAGCGAGAGCTGTAATTTTTCACTAAAAAGTGACATGTGCGCACACATCCTCAAAATGTGTTTACAAGCCCTGAACAATGGCACAATGGCACTTTCTTCCACTCCGAGGCTTTGGATTTTCACCCAAAAAGAAATAAACACGCTACGCTAATCGTGCTACTCAAAGTGCCGGAGTGCAGTGATGCCACATCAGCAGCCGTGGCAAAAACTTCTCTCTCAACTTGCTGGAAAGTAGTGGATACTTTTAGAGACCCTTTGCGGTCCTTTGTGAACCTACACCCGGATAAAAACCTACCCTCATTCCCTAAACTGACCCCACTTTCCACACATTTAGATGCTAATTCCTTCACGCTACGTGCTGATGTTCTTTTTGGCTGGCCTTGTTTCCACACGCTGCTGCTCTGGGCCTCAACTGAGTAGAAATGACTTGTTTAGGAGCACGGGTTCTTAAAATGTAGTGAAGATCTTGGTTAAAGCAAAAACTGATTTCAGGATGTTATTCAGCTATAAAACGCATACAGCACATTGGCCCCAAAACTTCTTAATAGAGCTACTTAAGAGGTGCAGTATTTACATTCTCTAACCTAAGCATCCCATTCCAATTTTGTTAGAACTTTTAGCAATTATACTTGAAAATTAAAATGAATATTTAATAACATAATAATAATATAGTGATAATGCAGTAATAATAGACTACCAAGTTGTATTTACCCATAAATGGAAGATCTCAATTCAGCTTTCTCTTTTTATACAATGGTCAGCTACAGTCTGATCAAGAACAGGTCAGAAAAGAACTGATGACTAGGGTTTGATTCCCTGCTCGGGTAAAGTTCATGTCATTAAGAACCAATAAACTAGGGTTTGATTCCCTGCTCGGCTAAAGTCCATGTTGTTAAGAACTGATGACTAGGGTTGATTCCCGGCTCGGGTAAAGTCCATGTCGTTAAGAACCGATGATTAGGGTTGATTCCCTGCTCGGGTAAAGTCCATGTCGTTAAGAACTGTTGACTAGGGTTTGATTCCCTGCTCGGGTAAAGTCCATGTCGTTAAGAACCGATGACTAGGGTTTGATTCCCTGCTCGGGTAAAGTCCATGTCGTTAAGAACCGATGACTAGGGTTGATTCCCTGCTCGGGTAAAGTCCATGTTGTTAAGAACCGATGACTAGGGTTTGATTCCCTGCACGGGTAAAGTCCATGTCGTTAAGAACTGATGACAAGGGTTGATTCCCTGCTCGGGTAAAGTCCATGTCCTTAAGAACTGATGACTGGGGTTTGATTCCCTGCTCGGGTAAAGTCCATGTCGTTAAGAACCGATGATTAGGGTTGATTCCCTGCTCGGGTAAAGTCCATGTCGTTAAGAACTGATGATTAGGGCTTGATTCCCTGCTTGGGTAAAGTCCATGTCGTTAAGAACCGATGACTAGGGTTTGATTCCCTGCTCGGGTAAAGTCCATGTCGTTAAGAACTGATGACTAGGGTTTATTCCCTGCTCGGGTAAAGTCCATGTTCTTAAGAACCGATGACTAGGGTTTGATTCCCTGCTCGAGTAAAGTCCATGTCATTAAGAACTGATGACAAGGGTTGATTCCCTGCTCGGGTAAAGTCCATGTCCTTAAGAACTGATGACTGGGGTTTGATTCCCTGCTCGGGTAAAGTCCATGTCGTTAAGAACCGATGATTAGGGTTGATTCCCTGCTCGGGTAAAGTCCATGTCGTTAAGAACTGATGATTAGGGCTTGATTCCCTGCTTGGGTAAAGTCCATGTCGTTAAGAACCGATGACTAGGGTTTGATTCCCTGCTCGGGTAAAGTCCATGTCGTTAAGAACTGATGACTAGGGTTGATTCCCTGCTCGGGTAAAGTCCATGTTGTTAAGAACCGATGACTAGGGTTGATTCCCTGCTCGGGTAAAGTCCATGTCGTTAAGAACTGATGACAAGGGTTGATTCCTTGCTCGGGTAAAGCCCATGTCCTTAAGAACTGATGACTGGGGTTTGATTCCCTGCTCGGGTAAAGTCCATGTCGTTAAGAACCAATGACTAGGGTTGATTCCCTGCTCGGGTAAAGTCCATGTCGTTAAGAACCGATGACAAGGGTTGATTCCCTGCTTGGGAAAAGTCCATGTCGTTAAGAACCAATGACTAGGGTTGATTCCCTGCTCGGGTAAAGTCCATGTCATTAAGAACTGATGACAAGGGTTGATTCCCTGCTTGGGAAAAGTCCATGTCTTTAAGAACCAATGACTAGGGTTGATTCCCTGCTCGGGTAAAGTCCATGTCATTAAGAACTGATGACAAGGGTTGATTCCCTGCTCGGGTTAAGTCCATGTCCTTAAGAACTGATGACTAGGGTTGATTCCCTGCTCGGGTAAAGTCCATGTCGTTAAGAACCGATGACAAGGGTTGATTCCCTGCTTGGGTATAGTCCATGTCGTTAAGAACCGATGACAAGGGTTGATTCCCTGCTTGGGTAAAGTCCATGTCGTTAAGAACCAATGACTAGGGTTGATTCCCTGCTCGGGTAAAGTCCATGTCATTAAGAACTGATGACAAGGGTTGATTCCCTGCTCGGGTAAAGTCCATGTCCTTAAGAACTGATGACTGGGCTTTGATTTCCTGCTCGGGTAAAGTCCATGTCCTTAAGAACCGATGACTAGGGTTTGATTCCCTGCTCGGGTAAAGTCCATGTCGTTAAGAACTGATGACTAGGGTTGATTCCCTGCTCGGGTAAAGTCCATGTCGTTAAGAACCGATGACAAGGGTTGATTCCCTGCTTGGGTAAAGTCCATATCGTTAAGAACCAATGACTAGGGTTGATTCCCTGCTCGGGTAAAGTCCATGTCATTAAGAACTGATGACAAGGGTTGATTCCCTGCTCGGGTAAAGTCCATGTCCTTAAGAACTGATGACTGGGCTTTGATTTCCTGCTCGGGTAAAGTCCATGTCATTAAGAACCAATGACTAGGGTTTGATTCCCTGCTCGGGTAAAGTCCATGTTGTTAATAACTGATGACTAGGGTTTGATTCCCTGCTCAGGGAAAGCACAAATCAGTGAAGTCTATGTCATTGTGACCTTGGACTCAGCTAGACATTTATATTGAGGATATACAAGCTGGACATATGTGTCCACAAGTCACTTGGGCAATGTGTCTGAGGTCATTACACCGTCCTTCAAACTAAGGTTCTGTTCAGTTCAACTTCTGGAGAAAAGTAGAGGGAAGGTGAGAGAGAGAGAGAGAGAGAGAGAGAGAGAGAGAGAGAGAGAGAGAGAGAGAGAGAGAGAGAGATGGATAGATGGACATTCAGGTCCTGTCTTAGTAATAAAACGTCTAGACGCCAATTAACATCAGTTTCCCTGAAGAATTTGTGTCATCGGCACGGAGCACTCCAGGGTCCATTTTAAGATGCTCTCTTATCCATCAATGTTTTCTTCTCTCTCTCTCTCTCTCTCTCTCTCTCTCTCTCTCTCTCTCTCTCTCTTTCTCTCTCTGTCTTTAATTGAACTTTGTTTTCTTTGGTCAAGCCCTTTTCGTCAGGAGACACGTCTCGCTGTCCTCACTGTAAAAGCTCGGTTCCCGATCAATTCCATGTTATTTGGTTTTGCCTTTTCTTTAAACAGCCTTCGTCCGCCTCATCCTCCTCTTCCTCCTTTCCAGTGAAAGACAAATGAAGAGCTTTCTGAAGTGTGTCGTGATCTGTCTCTCTCTCTCTCTCTCTGTCTGCAGCCTAGAAACCTCCAGGGGCTGGCGATACAGCGGCGATCAGCCTGGCCATCATGATCCACAGCGTTTTCATCCATGTCACAGGGCGATATAAATAAACACAGCTTATTTACTAAAGCCAATTCTGTAGCTTTGATCTCAAGCATTCCCAGACCCAGCCCCCCCTCCCTCTGCCACCCGACCCCCCCCTGCATGCAGACTCAATGCCGGGATCGTGTCCTATTTTCCGTCTTGCTCTAATATCCCCAACATTTGACAAGATACACATGTCAATTTCTGACCAGTCGCATTTTTGATGTCTCTTTGACTTCCTTTTGATCTCTGGTTGGTTTTATTGGCAACACTAAGTAGTGCTCATCTTTTTGTCACCAGTGGACAGCTGCTCACTAGGATTTGAGACACAATACTTCCAATGTGAGTGTCTGTTAGTGAACATTAATTGGCCATTAGTGTTCTCCTCCAAGTGTGCACAGCTTCAGTGACACTGCATACATTTAAAATGCTAGTTCTTCACATGGCTTGGACTAAGCATGTCCTAACCTTCAGCCTTGTTGGCAGCATTGTGTGATGGGGGATACCTAGAACTTTGAAATGACACCCACTTTTATGAAGCCCTCCAATTGTCTACTACATTGTTCAATAACATGTTACTGAAGTGTGCCCCCGACTGAGGCAAAGTATTGAGGGTCCTAATAATAAAGAATGTGTGCTAGCAAAAACATCAAAGCCTGGCGTCACGGTGGCAGCTAATTGCTGTGGCTCTAAGTTGAAGAATGTTAACCATCTTGAAGTCTGCGTTTACTCCACATACTCCGAGAAGTGTCCCGACACCGTTTAGACTGCGGTCTTTCACTCCGTTCTCAAGGGGGAACACATGCGTTTCAGACTTCTCAGGTATTTTTCCTGCACCACAATGCTAGGCCCTGTCTGGAGGAGATGGTAATGACGTTAGGACAGGGGGGGAAGAGGTGTCCTGATAAGAGCTGCTGCTATGAAAGTGTAGAAGCATGAGAAAGCAAGCAGGAAGAAAAGGCAAAGCTGGAAGAAAAGGCACGGGGGTTTGCATGTCGGGATTTTGAGGTATACACTTTTGACCGTAATGGAGATGCGTTCTTTATAGCCCAGGTTTTTGTTTATTCCTACAGTCAGCCCAAGAGACCAGCAAGAGGTTGTGGGCCCAACAAGGCTAAGTTGTGGTATCTGAGTCGTAGCATTGGGTTCTAACATGGCCAGATTTGGCTGGACATCTCACAGTGGAGGTTCAACCCAGGATCAGTGGTGGATCAGGTTAGTGGTGTTTTTTTTCAGGTTTTTATGTTTTAGTATTTATTTATTTATTTCCCAGCTGACAAGAAGTAAATGCAGGCAATTTGTGTTGTTTGCGAGAGAGAGAGAAAATATTTATATTTTATATATAAATATTTTATTTAATATATATATATTAAATATGATATATATATATATCAATTAATTACATTATTAATGTATAGTCTTCTATGTATAAACTGCTCTTAGTAACACTTATAGATACCTATAGAGCCCTTGTAAAGCTCTTATTAAGCATTATCAAGTCAATAGCTCAACTGGATCCTTTAATAGCTGCTTATTACTATGTAATTATGCAGTGATTACAATGAATAATGTCATTGTTTGCATGTCATGATATTTTTGATGATATTTAACCATATTATAAGTTTTAATGCCTTTAGTAAGCCTTGTAATTATATACACATGTTCAAACCAATGTAGTAACTAATTAATGAACACTTGAATTATTACAATTTCATTACATTGTAATAAACTGTTTTACAAATGATCAATACTTATATGATAAGGATTCTTAAGGCTTAGATTTAAGAGCTATGCATTTATTAGGTGTTTGAGCACTACAGTGTTGGAAGCCCTATTCTTCTTCTTCTTCTTCTTCTTATTATTATTATTATTATTATTATTATTTATTGTGATTATTATTAGCTTAAACCAAGCATCATTCTTCAGAGTACTGCACTGAATCAATGAGATGTGAAGGTTGGTTTGTGAGGCCTGTTGCAGGCACATGTTGTTGACAGGACGTGATGTACAGCACTGCGGCCCCGCTGTGTTTCACACCAATCTAATTTATCAATGACAACTCTGTTTTCTTATTACGTCTATGATTTAGGAGCTCTTCACTGTAAACCTTGGTGACAGCATCAATAACGTTATCATTCCAGAGCAGGACAGACTGGACAATACCACAGTGCGGATGAATACATTTCTGTTTAGAGGTAGAACATAGGTCTAAAAACTGGTTGTTACCATAATATCAGTATTAGTTCAACAGGTGCTCACTCTGTGACTTTTGAAATGAAATACTTGGACACCTACTACATTACATTGTCTGGGTTTTCTTCTTTGTTTTCTTCTTCTTGCTTTAGACCTTCATAAAAATGTGAATTAATGATATAATTATTTGTAAAAAGGCAAGTATTTGTAAAAACTTAAAAGTACAAAGTAAATATTCCACTCATATAACATCAAATTAAATGTTTATAAAGGTCTAAAGCAATCATTTATGAAAATGTAAGACTTGTTATGACAGTAAAGTTATGTCTCATTTGCTCCTGTTCTATCGAGATGTGGACCAGTGCGATGTGGTTGCTGTGACAACAACTTCTCAGTAACTGAGGGAAAGGTTTTATTGTCATGAAACCTGGAAAGTGGACTGAGGCATGTGGTTAGCTCCCGAGAGTGGGTGTAAAATTGAGAATCCTATAGACATTGCCATTTGTTTCTGCGAAAGTTTTTCAGTGATACACTATTAATTATGAAAACATTATGCAGTTAATAAAGAAAACATTAATGCAATTCCATAGTTACAATTTACAGTTTGTATGAAAAATGTAAAATAAAAAAAAACGCATAATGTATGAATATATGTGTTTGCCATTTTATTAAATTCATTGATTCATTGCCATTTGGTTTTAGTTATATTTCTGTATTACTGCCATTACTGCCGTAATGCCATTATAAATATAACCCCTGAAAATACTGAAAATCTCCAAATATTCTCTGTTTCAAACGCATTAACGCAGCTGGCAATTACAGTAATTTAGCTGAATCTGCAGTGAACACAGACAGAAGTGTGTTTTCATAGCGGAGAAAGAGTATGAAAAATAGGCTATGCACATAGATGTCCCACTTCTCACACACACACACAGTGTGTGAAAGGCTAGGCCCAGGATGTGATGTAGTTGGATCCGGACCTTGTGAAAATACCCTTTCATGTCGCCCTGTAGAGCCTCTCAAAGCCGTGGCGTGGAGCCCTGGTTGCCATGGAAATATGTGATTCGCAAGACACATTTATCAAGGGGTTTTCTGTGCTGTTCTGTGTGTGTGTGTGTATGTGTGTGTGTGTGTGAGAGAGAGAGAGAGTGTCCGGTGGACGTGTTCCTTTTTTCATAAGTTTGAAACAAGCTCAGGAGCTGTGTTCATGGGTCTAGGTTTCAGAAGAAGTGGGATGTCCTGGTAAGACAAGGGTTAAGGGTTAAGGTCTGTTTACACTAAGTGTGATGGTTTTCAGATAAAAATAAATAAATAAATAAATAATAATAATAATAATAATCGCACCTTCGCATCAAATCCAGCAAGTCATTTTCTTAGCGCCCTGTCCTCTGTCTCTTGTAGTTGTAGAAAAACTGGTTTCAGATGTTTGTGTATTTTTTTTTAACAAGAAAAAAGCATTTTTGCAGATTTTCCCCTAAACACCTCAACATTTCTCTTCTAATTTTTAATCCTATATATGAATATAAATGCAATCATATATATATTTATGTATATATATTTATATAACGTTATATATTTATATTTATATATTTAAGAAGAAGGAACGAGAAAAAACCTTTTTAACTTTCCAATTCCAACCAATTTTGGAGCATTTCTATTGGTCCATTCAATTTCACACAGTGTGAAGTGCAGCTGTAGTGTTTAAATGATGAATAATAATAAATTATATAATAAAAACTTTTTTTAGAAAGCAACAATATGTAAATATAAATTGTAAACATTAACATTATCAACACTTCATCAAGAATCCAGGATAGCTTGTCCAACCTAGCAACAGTTGCTATGGATAAAGCCATTTAGGGGACTTTGAGAAGAATAAAATGTCCATCATTACTTACAACATGTTTCTTTGCAAATTATTGGCCACAGTTCCCACTATTGATCAGATAATAAATACATTTTCTGTTTTACTGCTGATAAATATATCAACCCCCTGTGGGTCCTGCAGCCGTAATAACATCCCTGTCAACAGCCATGGGCCAAACTGTCTCACAGCTCTAATCGGATGGACACTTTCTACATGTATAATGTGCGTCCGAGCAGTTTTGTTGCCCTGTCTGTCTCCGCGAGCGCATTACTGCAGAGTGGTGTTTAATATTAAATGAGCTGGTGAATCTTATTAAAAGGCAGAAGGATGAGTCCAGCTCTTTTATTGGATTTTAGCCCATGAGCAAACGTACCATGACCCGAACCTCCTTATAACCCCACTGTCCTCGCTTTTCAATCAGCTCACGCGTCTCCCACCACCTTCCGGCTAAGCATTCATCATAAAACACTTTATCTGTTACTCCAGGATGTTCAAGCTTTGTGTAATTAACAGTATAAAAGATGAACGCATGCATTATTGACGCCCAGGGAAGTCTGCTTTATCATCACATGTCCATAAAAGAGACTTTTATCATATAAATCTGCAGAGGCTTCGGGGGAAAAACAGAAACAAACAGCTTCTTAAGGGGGATTTAAACGTCAGAAAAGAATTATGGCCTCATATTTTGGACTGGTCTCAGAGGAGAGAATCATTTTCTCCATCATAATAATTTGGATTAAAATACAACAGACATAAAGTGTCTACTATATATATATATTAGTAGACATACTATAAACAGTGTACTGCAGGTGCAAGATCAGTCCTTATAAAATACATACACTTCAAAAGTATACTTTCACATAAGCAGTTGATGAAAAGAAACTGTAAGTCACATTACAACAAGGTACACTTTTGAAATAAGTATAGCACAAAATACAAATTTTTGCAAGGAACTATATTATAATAAAATTATAATGAAAAGTGAGATTATATATTGAACAATCAAACAATACATTAATAAATTAACAAATAAACTGAGTTAAGAAGCCACAGCAAAACTGAGATAAGGGCACGTCTACGTCTGTCACTAGGCGATATCACCCCAAATCAATATCACGGTTTACATGTTTACCTCGATAACGTTAATGAATTATTATAATTAATTAACATATTTATGTTCAGTGTTCTCTTCACTAAAGGCAAAACACGTCCAAATCATAGACGTAGAATTTTATTTGGTACGAGCTGCTTGAGTCACTCGGTCGGTCTCTGTGTTTAGGTTCTCCTCCGCGCTGTTTCCATGTGGCAGATTTAATGGGGCAGAATCATGTGACTACTGCACAGTAGTGTGGTGTTAAAGGGACAGTACATGAACACACAGTGTGGGGGAATATTAATGGTATGGAAAACAAAATGAGAAAAAATAATGACTGATTACAAAGATTATGTTGATTTAGATCTTTTTTTTATTAATTGTCCAGTCCTAATCTGAAGACATATATGGGGTCAACAACCTGAGAGTTTTATATTTGAAATTTATTATTATTATTATTATTATCATTGTATTTTGAATTATTATTTATTAATTTATGGTAATTTTTGGAGACATTCTAGCTTTGATTGGTCTGATTATGATTTGCAGCACAGAGCTCAGACAGGTGTCTGACGCTGGCCTCGGGTCTGTTCTCCTGTTGGGTAAACACGTCTCCCACTGAGACAGGGAGGCAGGAATCAGCAGGAACACCTGACCAATACATGTTACTGATCACAGCTCCAGACCCCAGTGTGTGTGTATTTCTATGACCCCAACCCAATAACCCCACCCCCCCTCCACCCCCCACAGGCTGAGAATTCTCCCTGTCTTCTGTTTTTAGCTTAATTAATCAAAAATGATTTATTTTCTCATTAGATATGCGGCCAGGTTGCAATCTGCCCAATCAATGTTTTACAGATGTTACCCCTCGCTTTTGTTTTTCAAGACTGCGCTGATTTTTATTGGGTATGGATTTAAAGCACAGAGCCTCTGGGACTCTCATCTGAGCTAGCACACGCTCACAGACACACACACACACACACACGAACACACTTGCAATGGTAAACCCTATGTGGTGTATGTATATAAAATGTTTGCAGTTGTTCAAGCTTTGTATATTTTTGACATATATTGCTGTTGTTATTTGCACAGTGTAAAAGTGGGCCCAAACTGACTGTGAACACACACACACTCACACACACATGCGGAGTGAACAGTCATGAGTGCTGCAGACAGTGGCCTTTCATATGTCACACTTCTGATGTGTACAGTGTGAGTCATAACTTTCCTCTTCACTTTGTAGTGTATGAAGATTCCTGAACGTGTCATTGCTCAGACATATTTTGGCAGGAAAAAGCCCTACATTATGAACATTTCTGTAAATATTCGAGCAGTTTGACTATCATTCTTACCCAGATGTGTCCCTTCATATATAGTGTCTAACTCTTTGTTAAATATTTGTTTATACACTCATAATATATCAATATTCTCCCTGTGTGTGTGTGTGTGTGGACAAATGTAGAGCATTTCCATTGGTCCGTTGACTGTGATGTGGAAGAGTAAACAGAGTGTGTTTTTTCAGTGTAGAGATTCATAACGGTGTATATCTACCTCACTGATATTGTTGTGTGGGATACAGCAGGCTGCTATTGTGTGTGTGTGTGTGTGTGTGTGTGTATTCTCAATGTGTTCGGTCATCAGTTGCACACACTCTGCGCTGCACATGTTAATGTCCTAACGGCTCTTCCGCACACTTCCTGTTGCTTGTAAACAAACGTAATTTTGCATTTCCTGTCGTCTAGACACAACAACGAAGGCCTGGCAGAGAGAGGGCTTGTGGTTCCAGAGGAGGGGGCTGGCATTTCACTCTGTGTGTGTGTGTGTGAGAGAGTGTGTAACCTGGATTCAGTTTACAATAGGATCCAAGCATCCCCGAGATGTATTTTTTATTAATTTCAGAAATGTTGCCAAATCTTCCCCCTATTAATATCAGATATACTTTGATCACATTGTTTTTTAACATTGTTTAAAGATATTTCCTTTGTTTATCAAATAACATTCTGCAAATTGTAATTGTCCAATTAAAAACATGTATCTCCAAAAATAGTAATGTTACAGGAGACGGAAGAAACCTTCTTCATTTTCAGTGGAAACAAATATAAAAAGATTTAATTCCAAGTAATTTTGGAGCATTTCTATTGGTCCATTCATCGTGACATTTTCAGACAGTGTGAGGGACTGCTGTTGTGTTCAGATGATGTAGTAAACTAACATTTAACCAAGGTTTACATGTTTTAATTGGACAGCGACAAATATATTTCACTTCAGAACATCAATGTCCTTCAGCATCGTCCAGAGGCTACATCCCTTTTAAAAGAACCTCTGCTAATCCCCTACAAACAAGACTAAAGCATCAAAGTCATGTTGGTGTACAGTAAGATAAAGGCTGTAGTGTAAACTGACAAAAACAGCGACCGTCACCCTTCCCTCTGTCATTACATGTGATCAGTTATACTTTGGAGACACAAGGAAAAGACTTGCTGACCATTTCATTGAGTATATTTTGGAACGTGGGAATAAAGGCTTGTTTATTTCCAGTGGCATGGCATGTTGTTGCTAATGGACATTCCACTGATAATGTTTCTGTTTGCACTGTCAGCTGTTGTTTTGGCAGCAGCAAAGAAAGGAAGCAGTAATGACGCTTTTCCACTGCATGGAACCTACACGACTTGACTAGGCTTTGTTGCTTTTCAACTGGCCAAATCTTGTCCTGGTCCCAGGAACGAGTTACTTTTTCAGTCCCTGCTCGGTTACGGTTCCAACCAAGTTGAGAAGGTACTAAATGGTGATGTGAAAATCTTACAGAGCACTGATTGGCCAGATATACCTGTCAATCACTACAAAATGCAGAGCTCCAGCACAAACTTGCCCTTTGTAAAATCTCTATAATGATGGCAGCTTTCACATTTGTTTCCATGTGACTCAAAACAGCAGCTCGTAACATTACTCCGAGGGGTTTGAAGAGGTTCAAACACTCCTTGGGTTGGTGGTTGAACGTGCAACAAGAACAAATGGTCTGTGAGGACTGGGGCGTGGAGCTGTGTTCAGGCCAAAAAAGACAAAATACAACACATGGAGTAAATGGTGTTTACTTTACCGCCAGCACTGTTGTGGTTTTCAAAGCCCACTGTTCCTGTTTAGCGATGGAGAGTTGCTAAGAGCGAGTCGAGCAGAGCCAAGCAGATGCTATGCAGTGGAAAAGCACCATTAGATAAAGCATTGATCTACAGTTAAAGAACTTTAGAACCCACTGGTATGACTGGTTAAAGATTTTTGCATGATCTGTTCTGACCTCTGAGATTCCTAGAAGCATGTCAAAGAACCTCCATCTTAATCATCCTGTATCTTTGGATATCTTTAGAGAACATTTCTACAAGTTCACTCCCTCTGCTTATACAGCTGTGGTTGGTAAAGTGTAGTGGCTAACACCACTGGGCTTTGATTTGTGACGAGGCCAACTGTGCTACTCTCTCTGTTAGAGTCTTTGGGCAGTTCTATATTTGCTGACAACAACATGAGGAAAAAATCAGCCCGAACACTCTCAGATTTAAAAAACAGTCAAAAAGATTAGTTTGGAAACTGAAAATGCAACCAGTTACTAAAAC
Organism: Hoplias malabaricus; assembly: GCF_029633855.1. NCBI lineage: Eukaryota > Metazoa > Chordata > Actinopteri > Characiformes > Erythrinidae > Hoplias > Hoplias malabaricus. The sequence goes on from NC_089818.1 coordinate 9,903,784, forward strand.
TGGACTTTGGACGTGTGGGAAAATGCCTCTGGAGGCTGTTTGGAAAACCCACCTATGCAGTGATATTTAGGTTTGCTCTGTACATTTCTAGTCTCCAGTGTCCAGGATGTGTATGTGTGTGTCGATACAATCTGTGTGTGTGTATGTTGTTTACCAGGCCGTTCCGCTCAGCTTCCCAGGAAGAAGGGGATGAAACAGAGGCGCGGAGGAACCCACAGAGAAATGATTATTGATTTAATCACATAATCAGCCGCCAACACTTCAGCCCAGATAGCAAATCCATAATGGCCTCACCACATAACGTGCCCCTTACAAATTTACCTTCAAAGCTCCCCCCACACACACGGCAAACACATCAGCCAAGGGGTCACCTTCAGAGGCCGACAAAATATTGACCTTCCTAATGCTTAAATATGTTTTTTTGGAGTTAAGCGTTATCAATCAACAATAAGAGGCTGCTGTCTGTACGCACATAATGCCATCGACTGAGGGATTACGCAAACGCTTTTATTCTTATAATCTAACAACATCTAGGAGACAAAAGGCAGAGGCTATGAAATCAATTGACTGTGTGTGTGTGTTGGGGAGGTGTCAAGAACACACAGTACATTGTACTCTTATTTCCTGGTCAGTTTTAATGGAATAGTCCAGTGTTTCTTGGCTTCATCACTAAAAGGTGGTCCATGACCACGGTCCGTCCTCTCCCTGTCCAGTTTGTTTTGAAAAATGATTTGCAATTTCTTTTGCAACTAAAAGTTATTTGCTTTTTCCTGCTTGCAACAGCCTGTAATCTTCAGAAAAGGCATTAAATGATTTGCTGAAACATGTCTGTGAGTGTTTGATGGTATAAAGCCACTGGAGTGTAAAGATGTCTAGTCATGTTGTGGAAGGAATGGTCCTCTATCCATGATTGCAAAGAATGCAGAACCACTGCTCAGTGAGTGCTGGATGGGGGCTGGGGGTAATACCCCTCTGGCCGACACTTGGCATTGGACATGGTGACCTCAAGCTCATGGTCAGTGGCAAAATTTACTTATTAAAAGCAATCTAGAATATTCTGCAGAACTACCGTTTTTCACAGCAAAACATACTACCTCGTCATTTATTTATTCAGAAGCTCCAGATGGAACAGTAATTTTGAATAAGAAGCCGACTGTAGCTTGTTGTTGTTTTTTTTTTTTTTTTCTCTTTTCTTTATGTTATTTTTCTGATGTTGTGTGTCTGTTGATATATTACCAGTAACTTTTAAACGTCTTTGGGTTTTTGAAAAGCACATTATAAATGTATTTTATCATTATTATTGTCTGTACGTTTGTATTACCACAGAAACGAATTTGTAACTGGAGCTGTTTAATTTTATAGCACTGTCAGTCTGTGTTTATTAGCGCACACTTGAATTTGGAGTAAGTTCCACATTACGTAATGTAACTGTAACGGCAAAAATACGTCTGTATTACCCTCCTATGAAACAGCAACATCCTCAACTCTTTTCATGTTTTTCAAGATCCACAGGTTTCTCCAGTGTCCAATTTTTCAGTTCAGACTTTATTACACATTTACAGAGCCAGGGCTGTATACAAACACCAGACCTTTTTCCAAAGCAGATATCTCACAAATTGTGAGTACTGAAGTTCTGAAGAGTCTCTGCATGTAATATTTTCTATATGCACTATATGTATATTAGGCTCCAAGTTGGTGTGTTTCTGGACACTACAGCTGTGTGTATGTGAGTATGTGTGTGCCTGTATTTATGCCATTTGTCTTTTTGTGTGTATATTTGTGTGTGTATATAGGTACTCCTGTGTGTGTGTTTTACTATGCTAGTTTTACTAGTTTGAAATGTGGCCCGGCCCTTCATCAATATGACACGTCTAATTGTAGTGCTCCCTCAAAGATAGCACTAAAGACACATCCCATCACTCACACACCCCTCGCTTCATTCAAACACACTCGTCCTCTGCTTTCGCTCCCTCCCCTGCACCTCTCTGAGGTCATCGCAGCCGCTATTAATGTTATTTGTAGCAACAATCAAAAAGGTAGTGCAAATTATACAGCTGCCATTTTATGTTGTTGAATGAAATCCTCCATATCGACAGTTAAGGAGGACGGTTCATACCATAAAGGACTTCCACCTGCGAATGAATGACGTCCGCAGCTCTAGAGGTCAGCACAGTGCTCGGATATGACAGCTGTAAACAGGCGGTGTTGTTTTTTGCTGTTGTGGGTCAGATTTGGCAGGTCATTTTGTTTGATTTCCTCAAAAACAAAAGGCTGATTTTCAAAGACTACTTTTCTCCCCAGTTTTGTAATGGCTAGATTCCCCTAATGGTGCAGGCAATGTTGCCGGCTTCTCTGTGGCCATGTTGCCTTGTCTTTGAGTCTCACCTTGGGCCAGCGTCTGTGTGGTGTTCAGTGTGTTCTCCCCTAGACTGGGGTTGCACTTGCGCACTCCTGGTTCCTGTCCCATTGCTAGGAGGGTTGTATCAGAAAGGGCATCCTGTGTGAAACTTTGCCAAGCCTACTGCTCAGCTGGCGTGTGTTCCAGAGAGGTGACCTTTTTGTGGGAGCAGCCAAAATAGAATAATAACCACAACAACAGTACCAGCTAGGACTCTGTTAATCACACAAATGGTGTTTTGTCACTGAATGGGACCTGCACACTCAAATCTACTCAGCTCTCCTCGGCTCTACTCGGCGTTTGGTCTTTGGTCCCTGGTTTGTTTTTCACTAGCACAGCTCCCTAGTGAAATGTAGCTGGTGATGTTTCAAAACCCTGTCTTTAATGGGAACTGTGGGCTTTGGAAACCACAACAACACCGGCAGTAATGGTAAGCGTTGTTTTAGTCACCATGTATACACGTTGTTGTTGTTTGAGGCTGAACACAGATTTATGTGTCAGTTCACACAGATCAGGCAGTTTTTGCAGCCTTTATTGGTCCTTATTCTTTTCAACAGCCACTGATCAAAGGAGCGTTTGAGTCTCTTCAAAACTGTGCCATTGTTTTACGAGCTGCAGTTGTGAGTCGGATGAAAACAAATGTGATTTCTGCTGTAGCTGAAGATTTTACAGATGGTGAGTTTGTGCTGGACGTCTGTATTTCATCATGATTGATGTCTCTCTGGCCAATCAGCACTCTGCAAAGTTTATCAGCCAAGGTGACCACAAGTGAAAATTTCCCATTCAAAATGCCAGGTAACCTAGTTTACCTAATGAAGTTCAAACACAGGGTAGAGTTGAGCCAAGACATTTGAAGCCAGTCACTATTGCTTTACGAATTGCTGCTAATTTAGCATCACTGGAGCTCAACACACTCAGAGGAGAACCCTATTTTCCCAGTTCTGCAGTGCAGTTTTTGGTCCTTAAAGCTTAAAGCATTTTAAAACATTATGATTTATATTTGCTAATGGCTTGGAATATTCAAGTTCCCCTTTGTTTGTTCCAAACAGTGGTTCCTGTACGAAATCCACTGAACTCTCACTGATAAGGCGACATCTTCTTAAACACACAGTTGTTCCATCATCAAAATGCTGTGGAAGAAGAATCACTGCATTCAGAGATGCATTGATTTCAGGACATTGGTGCAGATAGCTTTGGCTTCTTCCTGACTGCGTGCCGTCATCTGTCTGCTCCTGTCTGCGTCGCCCTGAGCTATGAAGGCGTAATTGTTTACCAAAGGGTTGCGGCTCATTGGCTCCCGGAGATTGGCTCCTAATTAGCAGCGAGTTGTCTGAACACGCCGGAGCACTGTCCACTCCACTTTCATCTAATCTCCACTCTTTCAAAAAAAATAATGAGATCATTTACACCTCATTAACGTGGCCCTCGTAATGTCCGCGCATTCATCATAATGATTGCTTATCATTTCACTTTGCAATATTATCTCCTCTAATGAAACTGTTCACACAAAGTGCCAAGAGAGCCTTAATTGGCGACATGAGATCCCACTGCAGCCGGCAGCTTGCTGTAGCATGTGTGAGGTGTTAATTTGCATGAGCCTTCTTTTTTTTTTTAAAGGGGGGGCTTCAATGTACAGCTCTTATACCCCTAATCTGCTGGCCACTTCATTAAAAAACCATCCCCCACTGGTGTACAGTTAAAGACCGAAATGCAGTTTCTATTAGCCATTCTCTAGGCCTTCATCAGAGCTCAGAGCTTAGACCACAGTGCTACATGACACCTTACCACTACATAATACCTGGGCTTAAATCTGGTCCAAACCTGACCACTGAGGACTTAAGTAGGGGTTGATGATGAAAGATGGTCTACACTCTGTAACCCTAAACATATCTAGTGGACATTTTCCAATAAAGTGTCCAGTAAATAGTACTTGTGGACACAGTTGTATCAATGCATTGCAGGTGATGTCACTTTGTATGTATCTCTATCTACTCATTATGTTAAAATTAAGTTATACAAGTACTGATCCCTGACCCATTTATCAGTGTCATGTTTGTAAACAAAGCTATGTTCGTCTGTGTCAGACAATGGAGAGGAGCTTGGGCTGCATCCCAAATAGCACCATACTCCCTAAATAGTGCACATCATAGATAAAAAACCTTACCTGAACCTTACAGCTGACTAAAAATATTTTCAACATAAAATGTACCACATGAGTGCAGAGTCCATTACTTTATGACTGACACTGTGCCCTACGGCGGGTGTAGGGCAACATTTGAGGTTTGGCCTCATCTATGCTGCAGGTTGGAAATATCTTTCACTGACCGCTTATATTTACAAACAAGAAGAAATACTTCAGTGTACTTTAAGCCAAATTAGAGAATAATATGGATAGACAGTGGCAATAAACATTGTGTTTTCTGTCTGTAGTCTTAAAACAACACAGGAGTGAAATAACGTGATTACTGAAGCTTGTATATAATCTGTGAAGGAATAACTCACTCAGATTCAGTCACAAGAACTGAGCGATCCATTGGAGCCTGCTATGCTAACAGTTTTCCATTAGCTGAAAAAGCTAATGTGACTAACAGAGGAAGGATAACTGTCTTTTCGTCATTATGTAACACAGAGGGATTCTTTCCTCCTTGATGCAAAGAGTTGGTGGGCTTTTGTGCTTCTGAGTGATGTGAGACTCTCTCCAGAGCAGTGATAGGGGCTGTATGAGATCAGTTTAACCCACTGGTGTACATTAATGCAATCACATGATGGCAATCCATGGATACAAAATGAAGTGAGATTTCCCAGAGCAGCTGTACATGATGTTATCATGTTCAATGCAAAGTGTCAGCTTGCAGGATACACCCGTTATTTGTCGTCTGAGTGATGGAACTGTCTTCTCTGGCACCACAAATTCTTTTGAATCAGTTGGGGTGGTGCTTGGATTTCTCACAGAAATGTTGTAGCACTTTCTTCCCAGAGCAGTAGGAGGTGTTGGTGAATATAGGACCGTTGGTTCATGGGCTAACTCAGTGCTAACTAAGTTGCTGCCTCACAAAACACCAAACTTCCAACTTCCCAAACACAGTTTCCACACTGCAGGGGTAAATGGCACCCATATGTGGATTCGATTAGCTGTCGGACATGGCTTCCGGACTGATCCGGGCTTTGCGCCCCCAGTGCGAAGCGTGAAAGAGGGACATTCGTCCAATATTTCCATTTTTCCAGCCCTCTCTTCTCTATGATGTAGTAAGAGTGCATGAACACTCATATCCCTGGCCCACTCCTCAGCGTAGGATCAAACGCCTCATATCCATTGGCCGGGTGGTCATGCGTGGGGTTGGTCTGGGTGGGAGTGGGGTTGGGATGTACATGCGGGCTGGCTTAGAGGAGCTTAGGCAGGATATCTTCCGCCCCTCTTCCCCTGATGGAACGCCTGGACGCTAATTGTGGCATGGCGAGGGGGCACGAACGCGGGCCGAGGGGCTTCGCTAAATTAAAATCTAGCTCGGCGTGTCGAACACAGAGCTGTTATTTTCTTCTTCTTCCTCCACACAACACTCATAATTCCCCACTCCTGTGACCAGGATCCCGTGATCTGAGGGCTGGGTAAGTGTTAAAGTATTTAAGATGTTTTCACTGTACTGTGTTTGCTTGTTTTGTTAGCTATTGGACTTTTGATGGTATAAATATCAATATTAATTGTAATTCAAAATCCATACATTCTCCCACTCTTTAGTCATTTTTTGGTAACAATTCTGTGTTAAAGAAAATAAAAATAAACATGCAGTATTAATACGCTAGGTTCACATTTGCTAACATCAAAATTACCATTTTAAATTCGTCTAAACCATAGCTCACATGTATTTTGGATACAGTATTAAATCTATGGACATGCTTTTGCAGTGACCAATAAATCCATTTTCAAACTACTTAATTTGTTTTAAACACCATGTCTACTCCCTGTCCACTCTATTATACATGCTCTCCTTGTTAGTCCATCTTGCAGATCTAGGCTTTCATTCATGGTCACAGGATGCTGCCCACAGGCTAGATTTTTTTTTATTTCTTTGGTTGGTGGCCTATTTCCAGTCCATCAGTGACACTGAGGGGTTTAAAAACTCCAGCAGCACTGCTGTGTCTGATCCACTCTACACCAGCACATTCCAGCCATGTGAAGGTCCAATGTCAAAATTCATATTCCAAAGACAAAATAGAAATTTGTATTAAGTTCTTATAGATTCAGTGCAAAATTGAGAAGCATATCTCTGACAGGGATAGAGTTGTTTACATTGGATATTTGAGGGACCTGTGCTCTGAAGCCCAGGGGAAGTGCTCTTTGGCACGACTAAGCGTTTGATATGATTGGTGTGGTCCCCTGTGATCTGTCCACTGGACCCACTGTATGCATTGGACACGTCCCGGCTTCTGTCTGCAGATGTGGCTCTGTGATATGGGACAGATCTGGCAGCAATGTAAGATGATAACTGGCCTGTCGATTAGCCGCGGCATATGCTAATGACGAGTGCCTGAGGCGGCTGTATTTATTTATGAGTGCTTGACCAGAGGGAAGGTAATAATCGGCTTTGGCTTGAATTCTGTCACCTTGTGGGGGTGGGGGGCGGGGGATCACACACACACACACACACACACACACACACACTGGTTCTGTAATTCTCCTGCCCTTTGCTGCATGAAATCAGCGATTTATGCAAACGGTTGTGAGTTCAAACTCCCATTTTCAGCTCTACACACCAACACGCTAATCATTCAACAACATTCAGCTCCACTTTCCAGTTCCAAGTGTCCCTCTGCTGTCCAAACACTTAGAAACCAGACTAGCATTGTGGATAATCCAGTAGCTTTAACCTGCCGAAACTATCTTAACAGCTGAAATTGATTTTGAATTTATACGCTATAGTGAGATGATGCTGGAAAATTTCTTGTTGGATATTTCTTCTAACAATAGATCACACATGTGTGCCAACCTAAGACTATATATAGGAGCATTGCTGTGAGGATCTAACTGCATCAATGTATTGAAAGGGGCTGTACCACGTTAGGGAATGCAGGTCTACTGCTTTACAACCTAATGCTGGGGGGTTTATAACCTCTCAGAAAAAAGGTACGGTAGAAGTATGTTGTAGATCACTAAAGGTACAAACAGTCTAACTGTACCTTTAAAATGTACAGCAGTGGTGTTAAAGTCCAGTTGTGTTCCCTAAAGGCGCACTGCATTCTCTTTTCCAAAAGGAGATGGGGCTAATTGTAAGATTTCATTATAGAACTGTGTGAAATAAAAGAACATGATATACGTCCTGGAGATGAATTTATGAAATTAAAAAAAATTTAAATCTACAATTATAAATGAACATGGTACAGCTACCCCCCTAACCCACACTGCACATGGAATATGATGATTTTAGGCTCAGTCGGTGAATGTATTGACCTCGTATACAACATATTGCAGGCAGTGCATTTAGATTTAAAAGAAGCTCCAGTTCTACATTTGAATATATCTTCCGATGTGAGGGAAGTGCCTGATTTCACTTGTTCATTTCATACACTTTTGGTTTCTTTGTGAATATCTTTCAAACGGTGACAACATGATGGTGATGGTCTCGCTATTTTTAGAAGCCGCTTCTGTTAACTGAAAGTAGCATTGTGGTTTCCGAATTTTCACCAGTCGTCTCCACTGGGTGGGGGTGGGGTGGTTGTAGGGAAAAAAACATATTATGAAGAAATCACATATTCAGTGCACGTGAATGTTCATTTCGGGATCTGGAGCTCAACAACTACCCAAATGTGAAACAAGACCAAACAGACGGTTTTTATTTCATTTATTATTTATTTATTTATGTATTTCATGAGCTGCCTCAATCACAAACCATGAGATAAATTGAGGCAAACAACAGAAAAAGCAGACACAATGAGCACTGCTTATAACCAGAAAATGAGAACGGGGAAGAAAGTGAACCTCGCTCCTCACTTCAGTGCACTCGGGTAGGGGGTGAACAGCGAGTGGCTCATTATCACTTAAAGGAACAGAGCTGTGGAGCTTAATCCTTGTGGTGTTTTGACCAAAGTAGGTCACAGGTGGTTTTCTAAGACCCCAGAAGCCAGCTGCACAGGTTGAACGCAAGTTTGATTGTAAAATCTGTCCTAAACCTTACATCGATAGTAATTAGTTTAAAACTTGTGACACACACAATTCCGATTCTGCCTCGTCATCTTAACCAGAAGTGCGTAAATGATGTTAAGATCAAAATACTGTTGCACAGAACGATGTTCTGACAATCAGCGATGCTCTCTGACATAAACAGAACATGCTCTCTCTTCCAGTGCTGTCTCCTTCACCTCAAGTTATATTTATTACAAAAAGAGACTGATTTACAATAAATTGTCAACACATCCCTCTCTCTGTGTTTGTTCTGTTCTGCTGCCGGTTGGAAGTATCTCGATGTTTAAACTCAGGTGCTCGTACACTTTTTTCTTTAAAGGATTTTATTAATGAAGGGGTTGGAATTGTTAGCCGAGCTGCGGCTGATAAAATCGCTAATTGAATTCAAGAGAAGTTTCCATCACGCTCCGGCTGAGTTGAGAATTTTATTTTCTCTCTCACAGTGTGTGTGTGTGTGGGGTTTGGGGGGTGGGAGAAATAGCGTTAAACACTTCTCTTCATGTTAACAGATTCCTTACGACTGAACATACGCCTACTGTAGGGTGTGTGTAAAACACTGAGGGATAACTTAGAGCTACGTTGAAAGTGTTACTTGGTGCAGACAGATAAATTTTAGCAGCTCATAAAGCAGAACGCAGTGGCAGTTTACCTTCAAACTGGGCTACGATGGAACTTACGTTCAGCCGGTGCAACTGGCTACACAGCAGTTCCCTTGTGGAGACCAGGGAGAATAAGTCTGGACACTCTAGAGTCGCCACACTGCCCTCTGCTAAAGAGTGGAAAGCTCACAGCTTTAGACAGAGGGCAAAAAGAAGGTGATGATGTGAGGGTGAGAGAATAAGAGAAAAAAGTGTAGTGTCGAAAAGAGAGTGAAAGATATGGAAGAAGAGAAGCATGTGTCTATTTCATTTTCAGTTTTTATTTTTCTTCTTTATTTGAACATGGCAGCTCCTCTCTACAATCTGTAAATGTTTTATGAAGAATGGATCAATATGAATGGAGTGCTCCAAAAATGTTTTGGAAATGGCTCCTGCTCCATTCATTTCTATGGAAAGTTTTGTTGTACACTGTAAAAAATGTATTGCAAAAATTTACAGTAAAATACTGGAGTTCCCAGGCATTTACCGTATTTTTACAGGAACACTACTGTATTTCAAATTTACAGCATATTACTGTAATTGAATAATACAATAATTTACTGTAAATACTGTGATTTACAGTAAAATACTGTAGCAGACTCACTGTAAATTTACAGCAATTGTTTACAGTGTATATTTCTTTTCCCTGTAAATGTGTTGTTTGTTCTGTGACAGTAAACTGTCAGTTGAGGCTATTCTCATCTCTGGTACCACGCTGGTGGAACGAGCTTCCAAGCACTATCAGAGCAACAGAAACCCTCTCTGCATTCAATAAATCATTGAAAACCCAGCTCTTCCGAAAGTATCTTTTGCACTGAATGTCTTTCTTTAATGCACTTATTACTTCCTGTGGTGTATTGCAGTTAATGTAAGGTATTTTGTATAAATTGTGCTGTAGTTCGAATGTTAGATCCTCTTTTGTAAGTCGCTTTGGATAAAAGCGTCTGCCAAATGCATAAATGTAAATGTAAATGTAAACTGATCAGTGTTTTTTATCAGCTTACAAGTTGAATAAAGCGAAGTCACTGCAGAATTTTTTCAGTGTAGGCCCTCCCCCATATCCCCCAGACCCACCCCCCTCCCACTTTTAACCTCACCTCTTAGAGCCCCACAGTGAAGCGACTAATGTCCAATAAATCCACAAAGAGGGGCCCTGAGGGGCTCCGATGTACAGCAGCAGAGCTCCTGTTATTTCATCTTTCCTCCCCCAACCCCTCTCTTTTACGCTATTTTTTCCCGTACAGTATTGAGTAAGAGGAACTGGCCCCTGTTGGCCCCTTCCCAGCCCCCACTGGACCCTCTGTGCCCCTCTTGGCCCCTCTCGGAAACTTGAGCCCAGTGTCCAGCAAATCTGAGATGGGTGGCAGATAAGGGATACCGAGATTTCCTCCATCCCTTTTTTTTTTTCTTATTCTTTTTGAAGGGGTGTTTTGATTGGAGGGTGTGTGTGGGGGGGTCGTAGAATAAAGTTACAAGTGAAAGGCACTGTGGGAAAAAAAGCCGGCTTTGGCAGCGAGACGGTGGGTCACCTCCCTGGGCCCTCGGCACCAGGTGTCCTTCAGCGACAACAACAGAAAAAACTTATTCATAGACTGGAGTATTAAAAGCTCCGCCCCCCTCATCCTCCCTCACTGCCCCCTCATCCACTCCCCCTGCCACCACCGAAAAAAATTTGCAACTGAATGCTGATATAATCCTGGAAATATATGTCTCCATTAAGAAGCGCGTCCATTACGAGGACAAGGACTGCTTTGTGCGCGGGGGGCTTTATGTATATTTATCGAGGTATTTTTTTTTAAGCCGAGAAAAGAGGGGGAGAGGGAGGGCCTACTTTTCCAACTGTTTACATGTTAATTTCAAACTTAACAGCCCCCTCATCCTGGAACTATTTATACACAGAATGCTAATCTCAACCCCCCACCACCCCCCAACACCCCCCAACACCACCACCATCAATGTCCCCCTCCCAACCACCTCTTTTTCTTTCTCTCTTTCTTTCTCTCTCTTGGCGGCTGTTATTTCCCACTTGACTGTAGATATGCTAATGTCAATGTGTGTGTGTGTGTGTGTAGAGGGTTAGCTTTAATAACGGCAGCCACTCGAACACTCTGAGACGCTGAAGTTTGAGACTCTGAGAAGGGCTTTTTTTTCACCTCGTCCTCTTTTGTTTTCAGCACCACGCCTGTTGAATGTTACAGCGACGCAGTGAAAAGAAAAAGCCCCCCCGGCTTTGTCCAAACACTTCCAAACAGAAACAAGCAGCAGAGGGGATGAAGCCAGAGGCTGGAGCCCCAACCTGAGGTAGGGTGGGATGGAGGGCTTTTAAACTGGACTGGTCAGGAAGCTGAAGATGGTCGATCCTCAGGTGGAAATTACCTTACCAAAAAATAATATATATATATATATAATTATAATTCTTTTTTTTACAGGAAAGTGGAAGAGTGGAAGTTTGTTTGTTACAAAAGAAAAAAATACTTTTGTACAGTATTTAACCAAGAAAATAAACACAGTAAATACACATCTTCCAACTGTAGAAGTTTGTTGTATTGATTAAGAAACAATGAGCTGTATATTGGGTGTTTTTGGTTAAACCACGATAATTTATTCATATGAGGATCTGGGACTAATGTATTTTTACACACATAACAATAATATTTAATAATATTTTTTGCACACATTGAATAATATCTGACCTTTAGTAAGTTATATGAAATGCTTTTACAACAATAACCATGCAATATTCTTGTGAATATAGTCCACATAAAAACAGGAGAAAATGGAAATAGCTTACATAAGATTTAAAAATATTATCTGCATTCAAACAAAAAGGTCACTCAAACATCCGGGACATCCAATGGTACACGAGGTGTGTGTGTGTGTGTTTGTGAGGGAATGTGGGCAATCGAGGAGCGTCCCGGAGATGGTCCAGACGCCCGGCAGGTGCTGCCTGCGGAGCTTATTTACGGCTTTGGGAAAACTATGCCGTGGCGAGGAGAAAAAGTTTCTGCCACAGTCTCACACAAAGGATGAGCTCCTCGATGTGTTCATAGCGACAGAGACTGGGAGCGAGGGAGGGGGCAGAGCGGGAGAAAACGACTGAAAGAAGAAGACAAAGAGGGAGAATTATGAAATGTGGTTGGCTCCAACACCATGGCAACTGGCAAAGTGTCCATGTGTCCATAGGAGAGGAATGTGTAATAAAATTGTACCCTCTGTCTCTTTCTTTTCTCTCTCTCTCTCTCTCTCTCTCTCTCTCTCTCTCTCTCTCTCTCTCTCTCTGGGATTAAGGCTCTTCAAAATGACCTTCTGTCAGTACAGAACCTTTACTTGGGTATTTACATTTCTTCAGGCTTCATCAAGTGGACAAATCACAAATCTGACTGACACCAAAACATCAGGCTCCAGCTTCCACTGCTCAAGAAGGAGCCTTTATGTTAATGTTGCCATGTGGCCTGGTCTCTTCAATGAGGAACACACTTTCAATGCAAACCAAGTGTGAAAAAGTTCTAAACTTGCCCCTGTGCCTTACCCTGCCCTATACTTTACCAATAGCCATAACCCCAACCCTAACCATCTCTAAATGTAACCCTGACCATAACTCTTATTAATAATAACCCTGGGGTCCATATGAAATGACACCACCAGCAGATGGGAGCTGCTAAAGAAAATCAGTATATGATGTCAAATAAGTTTTGAAGATCTTCATTGCACACAGTTTTGAGACAGAGGTATATTCAGGAGGCTGGGAACAAACACAAAACATGGTTTTTCTAACCTTCTGTGCTTTGGTTCAGTTTGCAGGTTAGGTTCAGGATTAGATTTAGGTTTAGGGAAAGTTTTAAGGCTGCCGTTTTTCATACAGGGTTCCCAGATAAACACACCATTCATACACAATGCAACAAATCCTGGGAATGCTCTTTTAGTCAAATATATGCAGGGGGTCTTCGACTTAAGACGTTCCTACGTCGCGTCGTAAACCAATTTTCGGTGTAAGTCAGAACATACGTACATACTGTACATAAATAACATACTGTAAGCACTTATCCTATCCTAACACCTATCCTCCTTGGTCCCGAGCCGCGTAACCGTGTATTCTTCCGCCGCGCCGCACACACCACACATGAAGTTCGCGTTACGACGTTTATGACGCAGAACCACTTAAGTCGAAACAAGGCTTTATACAGTAAATGGGAGATGTGTTGTAACCACGAAACATCGTAACTTGGGACTGACGTAACCCGAGGACCTCCTGTATGTTTTCACACTGATACCAGTCTGGGATTAACAAATCAACATTTGTTTTGACTTGCTTTATACCATTTATTGTTCTGCCAGGGGTTCAATGACCTAGAAGTGGTTCTTCCATTGACGCCCCTCAAAGGACCCCTTTGTTTTTAAGAGTGTGCCACCAAACGACTTCTTTTTCAGGTTCCGCTGAAGAGAAGATGCTCAAGCTTTGTCAAAACTGTATGATTCTAATAGAGACGCTTTCATTTCTCCAACACCTGGACGACAGAGCTGTTCTGTTCTCTTTAACCGTCTTTTAAAATCTTGAATAGGTTTTCTCTCACAATAAGAATGCCTTTTAACACCTCGCCTTTCAGAAGACTGCTTTAGAATTTTTTTTATTTATTTATTTTTGGCTCTGAAACCACGTCTGCTTCTCAGTAAATGCGTCTTTGTATGTCATTGTTCTGCAGAAAGCTGTGTCTATGGCAGGTGTTGTTATTGCTGTGATGTGGAGAGGGAAGGTGGAGGTATGTCAGTAAAGACTCATTACCAGGGGCTTGATGTGAGTGTGGAATGTGTGAGTGAATTTTTTGTGGAGATCTGGCAACCCGTTTGGCTGTTTCTGTACCCGTTTGGAAGCTGTTTTGATCGCTCGGGTTTTCCTGTTTAATCGTTTCCATTGTTATTTCTATATTTATATCTGTTTTTATAACCTACTAACCATCCATAGATCTATCTTTTAGATTGTCTCCGCAGGAATATTCATTACAGAGGCACTAAAACTGCCACCGGACCCTGGAGTAACGTTCTTGGTGTAAGTTACTAAAATTCACTAAAAGCGGTAAGTACCTGCAATTCCATGGCTACTACTGGCTGTTTTGCCTGTTCAGAGTGTGGCATGTTTAGTTTAACGCCCTTTTCCACCTCTAGCGATAAATATAGTGGTTGTATTTGTAGTAAGTGTCAGCTAGTTAGCTCTCTGGTGGATAAAGTGGACCAGCTAGAAGTGCGCATCCGGAGCTTATTATTGTTGAGGGATAAACAGCGAGATTCAGTGTTAGCAACTCCGGGTGCCTTAGGGAGAGTTAGCACCCCCACGACTCCGGCGTTAGAGCCCTCACAGCGGGGTGAATGGGTGACGTCTCGGCGTCATAGCCGGAGAGCTAAGGCTGATGCTAACGCTGAGGCCAAAGCTAGCCCACCGGGACACCACGCTCCTCCGATTCGCGTGTCAAACAGGTTTGCCCCGCTCAGCGAAGCACCCGCTGAGGAGCCTGTTAAGAGTGCTCTGGTTATAGGAGACTCTATTGTTCGGCACGTGAAATTAGCTACTCCTTTAGGGGCGCCGGCAGTAACAGTTAGCTGTTTATCGGGAGCCAGAGCGCCGGATATTAGTGGCAACCTTAGACTGTTAGCTAATAGGAGATATTCGAGGGTAGTCATTCATGTAGGGGCCAATGATATTCGTCTGCGGCAGTCTGAGGTAACTAAGGGTAATATTACAGAGGTGATTAAACTGGCCCAGACGATGTCCGATGCCGTAATCTGCTCTGGTCCCATACCAATGCGGCGTGGCGACGAAGCTTACAGCAGACTTTGGGCGTTAAACTGCTGGATGTCCAAGTGGTGTTCCGAAAATCAAGTGGGCTTTATAGACAATTGGTTACGTTTTGAGGGCAAGCCTGGTCTTATAGGTAGGGATGGTATCCACCCCACGCGGGAGGGTGCTGCCTTACTTTCTTGCAGTATAGCACATAGTCTTTTAGTTAGTCGGCAGAGTAGTGTAGATAGCTGCTGACAATCCAGAGCCGGGACCAGGCCGCAGACAGACAGGCTAAACCGACCGTCTGCGAACTGTCTTGAGGCGTCACCCAGGTTCAACTGTATTGAGACTGTGTCTTTCCCCCGAACTAAATGTAAAAGTAGAAAAACAAAATCAGCCTGTTTCAGCAACCTAATCAATATTAAATCATACACAACACCTAGCAGCAACACCTCAGAACTAAAATTTGGGTTACTCAACATAAGATCGCTAAACTCAAAAGCACTCATCGTAAATGATATTATAAGTGATCATAAATTCAATGTTTTCTGTCTCACGGAAACGTGGGTTAAACCAAATGAATATTTAGCACTAAATGAAGCCACCCCCCTAGGCTATAATTATGCACATAGCCCAAGAATATCAGGCAAAGGAGGTGGAGTATGTGTAATTTACCAAAATACCCTAGAAATTAGTCTTAAACAATGTGACACCTTTTCTTCTTTTGAGGTTCTCTCCACTATTATTACAAATCCGGTCACAAAAAAGGACGCATTTTTATTATGCAACATTTACAGACCACCAGGGCCTTACTTAGAATTTCTGAAAGAATTCAGCGATTTTGCTACAAACCTAGCGGTGTGCAATCATAAAGTTATAATTGTAGGAGATTTCAATATCCATTTCGAGAAGGAAAGTGACCCACTAAAAAAGGCATTTACCTCAATCTTAGACTCTATTGGTATTACTCAAAATGTAACAGGGCCTACACACTACTGCAGCCACACTTTAGACTTAGTTCTGACACTAGGTCTTAACATTGACAAAATTAATATCTTACCGCAATCCTCAGCAATCTCCGATCATTACTTAATTTCATATGAGCTACGTTTTAGCCATAATATATGTAAGAACCCTCGCTATTCTACAAGGCGTATAATAAAACCATCTACCGCCCTACAATTTATAGAAAACCTACCAGAACTATCGACCCCAGTTCCAACTCCATCAGACCCAATGGACCTAGATGTACTAACTGACTACCTAGAAAATACCTGTCGATCTACTTTAGAAAAGGTAGCACCACTTAAACATAAAAGTATAAGACAGAAAAAGCTCGCACCATGGTATAACGATAAGACCCGTACTTTAAAACAAACATTACGAAAACTAGAGCGGAAATGGCGATCAACCAAGCTTGAAGTGTTTCATTCTGCCTGGAAGGACAGCCTTATAGAGTATAGAAATGCCCTCACTAAAGCTCGCTCAGCATATCTGGCCTCGCTGATCTCCAATAATAAAAATAATCCGAGAGCACTGTTTAGTGTGTTTTCTAGAATTACAAAAAATCAAGCAGGTTCCGAACAACTAATTCCAGCAACTCTCACCAGTAAAGATTTTTTGGACTTTTTTAATAATAAAATTGAGAATATTAGACAACAAACTCTAGCCACAGGATCAAATCCATCCTGGCTGCCACCTGATGTGAATGAAATAAAACATAATATAACTGTAAAAGAAAGACTTGAAACCTTTTACCCACTCCCACAATTAGAACTAGAGAAGATTATCACCTCCGCAAACTGTACAACTTGCACACTTGACGCAATTCCCACAAAGTTGCTCAAAGAAGTACTACCAGCTATTATTGATCCTCTTTTAACTATAGTAAACTCATCGCTTAGTCTGGGCCATGTACCCAAAGCTTTTAAACTAGCAGTTATTAAACCTATGATCAAGAAACCAAATCTTGATGCTAGTACACTGTCTAATTACAGGCCTATTTCTAATTTGCCATTTCTGTCTAAGATCTTAGAAAGAGCTGTGGCCCAACAACTTAGTTCATATCTACATAAGAATCATATATATGAAAAATTCCAATCTGGATTCAGGCAACATCATAGTACAGAGACAGCTCTAGTCAAGATAACAAATGATCTTCTTCTTGCCTCTGATCAAGGCCACGTATCCCTGTTGGTGCTTCTTGACCTAAGCGCAGCCTTCGATACAATAGACCACAATATTCTCATAGAAAGGTTAGAAAACATGGTTGGAATCACAGGGACAGCCCTATTATGGTTCAAATCTTACTTAACGGAACGTTATCAATTCGTAAAAGTAAACAATCTAAATTCAAATTATTCTAAAGTAAGATTTGGAATTCCACAAGGCTCTATTTTAGGACCATTATTATTTACATTATACATGTTACCGCTAGGCACAGTTATAAGAAACCATGACATTAACTTTCACTGTTACGCAGACGACACACAATTGTATATTTCAGCCAAGCCCGATGACAAACACAGATTAAAGAAAATAGAGGACTGTGTAAAAGACGTGAAAGGCTGGATGTTGCGTAACTTCCTCCTTCTAAACAGCAACAAAACAGAGGTCCTGCTTTTGGGTCCAAAAGTGACAAGAAATAAATTATCAGATTTAATTTTAGATCTAGCTAACTTTCCAGTTAAACCTGGTTCAGCAGCAAAAAATCTTGGTGTCATAATTGACCCGGATTTATCATTTGATCAACACATAGGTAGTATCACTAGGACAGCTTTTTTACATCTTCGCAATATTGCTAAGATTAGAAATGCCTTATCCCTCCAGGACGCAGAAACATTAGTACATGCCTTTATTACTTCAAGGCTTGACTACTGTAACGCACTACTGTCAGGATGCACCAGCAGCAATTTAAGAAAACTTCAACTAGTTCAAAATGCTGCAGCTAGGGTCCTCACTAAAACTAGAAAATTTGAACATATCAGCCCAGTTTTATCATCACTTCATTGGCTGCCTGTTAAATTCCGCATTGACTACAAAATTTTGTTATTAACATATAAAGCTCTACATGGGCTTGCTCCTGAATATCTTCAAGATACAATTTCCTATTATGAGCCTCCACGTTCACTCAGATCACAGAATACTGGATTTTTAAATGTTCCCAGAATTCAGAAGGCCTCAGCTGGGGGAAGAGCCTTTTCTTATAAAGCCCCCCAACTCTGGAATGATCTTCCAAAAAATGTTCGGGACTCAGACACAGTCGCAATCTTCAAATGTAGGCTAAAAACTCATTTGTTTAGTTTATCATTTGGTAGCTAATGCTCCCCCATAGATAAAGGCGGCAGATCCGGGGGGTCCATGGACACAGGGAATTATAGTATACTGAGACGCTGGTGCTGTCGTCCCGCCGCTTCTCGCGATCACTCAGGTTTGTTGACGGTGGAGCGGAGGGATGCCAGTGTTTCAGGATGCTCCCGTGTCTGTGTGTCCTTCTGGTTCTCTCCTTTTAGTTAATGCTGTCATAGTCAGATCTGCCGGAGTCATTAGCCACACTCTGGAAATTTTCATATTTTCTACTTTACAAACACAAAACAGTTCAAAACTAATTCCATCCCTTTACATCTTTCCGAGTAAACGACTGCCCACCTGTCTGTCTGGACACTGATGGATGACTGTCGAGATCCTCCTCCACGCTTCAGACCAGCTGCCCACGCTCCAGCAACCACCAAGTGCCTTGAAGCTGTCCCTACACTGAAGTTCTCATGGACTACTAACTATCATCACCAGTAGATTGACCAGAGGAGGATGGGTCACCCCTTGTGAGCCTTGGTTCCTCCCAAGGTTTCTTCCTCAGCTGGGGGAGTTTTTCCTTGCCACTGTCGCCCCTGGCTTGCTCACTTGAGGGTTTTACATTTGTCTTTACATTTCATGTCAAATCTTGTCTTACTGGAATTCTGTGAAGCTGCTTTGTGACAACATCAGTTGTGAAAAGCGCTATATAAATAAATTTGATTTGATTTGATTTGATTTGATGCGAACATCCAGCAGTGACCAGACTGTGTTACTGTTACAGTTTGATCTCCTCAAGTGTTTAACAGCAGCGTGATTTTTAGCATTCTCTTATGCTTGTGTAATGAACTCTCTCTGGAAAGAATGTGTCTCGAAATTGGTCACAAGAGAAAGAAAACTCAATGGGAATTTTGTACAAAGATAAAAGGTCTTGTTATACACCAAAATCAGCCACAAGATTAAAACCACTGAAAGGTAACACACATAAAACTGGGCCCCTGTCGATGTGTAGAATGTATTCATCACCAGGATTTGGATCTTAGCCACACAGACCTGGTTCAAATAGTCAAGGTTGTGTTTTGGTCATAGCATCTCCAGCAGGTCATGTAGGATGTATCTGGTGTGCAGTGGTCAGTACATACCAAAAGAGATCCAAGGAAGGACATCTGCTGAACCGGTGACAGGGTCGTGGTCACACAGGACAAACATAAGCATGCCACCAGATCCTTAAACTCATAATATATTTCATTTCTGAGTACTTAATATTTACATAGTATTATACCAAACCACACAGTGTCTCCAGTAGACAAGCTCATGAGGATAGCAAAATAACCAAAGCATACACATGGGTTATTAATGTCTGCATTGCTGCTTTTTATTGTATATACATATATTCTGATGTCCAGAGCCTGGCTTCATGTGTGAGTACAGTTCTGACTCTATGTTGAGCTGCTAGTGAGCAATGAACAGTGAGAACTGTGTTGTTTCATTGAGATGAACTAAACAGCATTTATAAATTTATTTATTTATTTATTTATTTATTTAATGTTGATGCAAATGGTGTGTGTATATCAACCAAAATCAGAAACACTTAAACACAATAAAACACTTTATTTAATGATAAACAACATGGCTATTTTGTAAATAAAACAAATATTTCTGTTGAGATTGTTCTTATCACTGTATCAAATAAATGCATACTTCCCAGTTATATTCTCTCAATTTTATATATGTTTAATTATTTTTCAAAGCATATGCTACTGCTGCATTATTGTGGAGCTGTAAATGGGATGTTTTTGGTCACAAAATGTTTTCTAAAAGCTTGGGAGAAGTAGACGCCTGAATTGATTTGGACAGGAGACTCGGGATAAAGCGGCCCTAGTGATTGTTGTGCGCCATTAAAAACCTGTACGCTCTTTCTCCTTTTCTCCCCACTCTAATTATGATGCTAATATCAGCACTCTAAACAAAGTAGCAATTTCAATGACTGATATGAGGAGGACATAATGCTTCCCTCCACAAAAGGAGAGTTGGGAGGGGGTGGTGGGGAGGGAGTGGGGGAAGTACAAGCCATTGAGGGGACTACGGAACTGTTGTGCTGTGAAAAGATATGGATATCTGTGTGTGTGTGTGTGTGTGTGTGTGTTGGTATCAGTGTGTTTGTACCATCACCTGAATTATGCACGGCCCATTGTGTTCAAATATCATAAATTGACACATGAATGCCCCCGGATCCACCTCCCTCTGATGCCGTCCAAAATTACTATTTATTCCGCGCTGGAGCGGTGGCAAGACAATTAGTCATATTCGTTATTCCCAAATTAATTGAGAGGCGAGATGCGGGAGACGGAACGCCGGGAACAAAAGCGTGCCTTTGTGGGCTCCTCTGTCTGACAGGGATAATTAAATATATGAAATTGAAATTCCTCCATGGGGGGTCCTGTTGACAAGGCCCCTGGTGCACTCGGACATGACTCGCTCCCTTTGTGCCTGTGTTTGTGCCAGTCTTTGTGCCCGCCGCGGTGCCCGGCTCATTTCCCCACAGTTGAAAACACACACACACATCACTTCTCCCACTTTGTATTTTCATATTTTATATGAATGTGTATGAACCTTTTTTATTGTCTGTAATAACTATTTAATTACACAGTAACAACACACGTAACACCGTGTAGTTCCAGGCAATACAGTATTATAGTTAGGACATTTATAGAATTGGCTTTGTGCATCTTTTCCACTTGAAGGAAGGGTATGGCATCAACACAGTTCTGCAAGAAACAAAGCAATACATTAAGAACATTAACACACATATGCCAAATATTACACCCCAACAATCATCGGCTGCACTAAGACTTGAGTCTATGTAATCTATGGAAGATGTCCAATGAGATCTTTGCAAGAAGGAACCCATGATGCCTTTGATTTCCAAGGCTTCCAGATCATTCTTATGGACAATCATGATTTACCATTATTTAGAATGGATCAAGGACAACATCTAGTAACTTTAACGTTGACCTTGAGCAGTGGAAGTAGCACCAAATAGAACATAAGGTTGTAAGAACACATACAAATGCATACTGATCATCAGCTATGGTCCTGTGGTGGTCCTGACCATTGAAGAACAGACAAAAAGGAAGCTGCCGAAGTATACAGAGCCACAGAAAGACTACAGTCTGCAATTGTAGAACTACATAATACATCTATATGGTCAGTGGAGCTGAGAGAATGGAAGCAAGGAGGTCATCGTAATGTTACGGCTGAAGCATGTACATGTTGATGTAGATAACTTGGACAGTCTCATTTGCATATTTAATATTCACATTGATATCAGTAATAAACTGTTTGTGATTGGCTGTGATAGCTGTAGTTTATTGGAAACTATTTGCAGTCAAATGTATTAAAGCAATAAAACACTGAAGCTTTTGGTCTCCGTGGCGACTGGACATAAATGATGAGAAATGGCACGAAGGTTTTTTGTTTTGTTTTGTTTTGTTTTTTGAACGCATTCATTGACGTGTTGTGCTTCTCTGGCCTCTGAGAGGCCACTGTGGTTTCAATGGAATTATGGGTTATTCACCTTTCGCCACAAAACAAGAGCTCCTTATACGTTCCCTTTGCATGAGAACGGGATATTTCTGTTATTCTCACGGGTCCGAAAAAAAAAACAGAACTAGAAAAACAAACACATCAAAACTATCACTTGGTTCAAAGCATTTTACTGGAAAACTAACACCGAAAAAGCAAGGTGTTGCATTAAAAGAAGATAGTCACTGGTCTACCTTAAACATTAGAGTCCTCTGGTCACTGATGCCTTACAGTCAGTCATTATTTCATTGTTTGTTTCTGCTTCACCCTGGTCAAGGTCACGGGGTCATGGAGTTAACCTGAAATCACTGGAGGCAAGGCTGTAACACACCCTAGATGAGCCACAGACGTAGGAAGAACACAGCAGACCCCTCACAGACAGTGACACGGGGTGAGGATCGAACAGGACCCTGGAGCTCTGTGGCAGTGACATTACCTGTTGAGCCCTTTGATGTCCTAATATAATACAGCTGTGTGCAACAGTTTCCACGTCCTGATAATACAGTAATTAAGGTAGTCTGGAGCCCTCAGACCAATTTTCCTCATAATTATAATCATTATTACAATTCTAATAATACAGTAACAGAGCCAAACACCCTGGTTATTAGACGTTCAAAAATATAAGTTAGTCATGTGAAAAGCAAATCTGTTGAATTAGAAAGAAAATAATACAACTAAAGTGCAAGTGGCCATTTTGTTTGTACCCCACTCCATTACATTGTTCCTGAAGTGGATTGAGTCATGGCTGGATTGTTTTACACACAGAGGATAACTTCAGGATAAGCTCAGTCTGGGGTAATTTGTAACCTCTCGATAAAAGGAGCTAGCTCTTTTTGATCTGTCCTGCAGGCCACCCCCCTCCACCAAACAGTCGCCCACCAGCTTGGATCGTTTTCCAAGGACCAGTGCATGTGTGGTCACTAGGATTCAGCCAGGTGTCCAACTCCTGCTCTTCGAAAGCCTTGAATAGCTTAGCGTTATTAGCATCACTCCTATTACACAGTGAAAAATGAGGATTGTCTTGACTGTGGTTCATAGATAAATAGATAGAGCTGTTAAATCTCATTATTTGGTCATTGTTAATTGATTAAGTTCAGTACTTAGAAATATATTTCAAATTATGTAATAATATTGTAATTACTGTTAACTGATCTATTTATAGTGCTACATAGTTATCAACGCGATATAATATAATGTATTTCATATAAATAATATGTAATAACATTGTAATGTATAATAATAGATTCTTGTTACAAATTTTGTAACAAATATCTAATTGATAATTTGATATTACACACTTATAATGTATAACTGCATAGTTATTATCATCACAATTGAACATGAGCATCATCTTTCTTTTTTTTTTATAAATAAATAAATAAATAAATATATAAATAAAGCCATATTGTCTGTGGGCCCCCCTCTCAGTGTTAGACTGCCTGGCACAGTGAAACTTGCTTGCTTCCACCTTCCACTTCTGCTTGAGTGTCCACTGTCTGGTTTCTGTGGTCAGTCAGGTGATTGACTGGTGACTCGTAGAGCACACACATATCAATGGATACATATTCAATTATTACCAGTTTGGTGAAATATAAGAGTAAATATCATTTTGGACGGTTTTTTAAGACTTACAGTCAATGCTCCATGTCAGTATCACTGCTGTTGTAAGAAAACAGCATAATTAATTTATTTTCATTGTCTGATCATTTAAACATGTGATTATATTAATTTTATATACATTTTTAAATTATTTATTCAAGGTATTTTGGAGCATTTCTGACTGGTCCAACTCTAAACCCTGAAAAATCAGAATAACGGATTCATGATGATCCAAAATAACCTTCTGAAAATACATTGAAAATCCTAATCCATACATCTATCCTGGAGTTAAATGCGTATTTATATTTTTGTGGATGTTTACATGAATTACTGGCAACCCAGTGTGAAAAATCAGCCTCAGGACGGCCCATAAACTATATTCTAAACCTCTGAACGTTAAAATAACGTAATCTCTAGATTGACTGTGTAATTATCTCACTAACAGGTTACAGCACTGTTTCTGTAAAACAGCAAAACCAATGGATGGGAGCTCGCGCAGTGAAACAGCTAACAAATCTAGAGTGTTTTAGTGAAATATTATTCATGTTTGAAGATGTTGTTGATGATTTTCTATTTTGTTGTAAAGGTATATTTTTGAGACACTATCCAAAAATGACACAAACTAAAATTGATAACAAATGAGACCCTGCCCACTCCATACTCCATGAATAACAACCCAAGCTTAGCCGAATCTGTAGGGAGAGGTGTGGAGGTTGGTGAAGCTTGTTCTACAAGTGTTTGGACACTATAGACATGTAAATGGCTGAGTGTGGAGAGCACAGGAGGCAGCAGGACGCTGATATGATTCTCAGCGGAAAGGCTCGGGGTCTAATGCTTGCCACATTCTCTGTGTCGAATGAAGGTGTAATTAGTGTAGTTTGGTGCCAGTGTTTTCATCTCTTAGTCTCCAGCCTCTAGGCTCAAGGCTCTCTCCTTCTCTCTCTCTCTCTCTCTCTCTCTCTCTCTCTCTCTCTCTCTCTCTCTCTCTCTCTCTCTCTCTCTCTCTCTCTCGTCCATCTCCAAATACTTGCAGGTATTGCACACCACTAATATACGCACCACCAGGGAGGGAGATGAAAGAGCAGGAAACTACCACCAGAAGCCTCTCAGAAGAGATAGAGGGAGAGAAAGAGAGAGAGAGAGAGAGAGAGAGAGAGAGAGAGAGAGAGAGAGAGAGAGAGAGAGAGAGAAAGAGAGAGAGTAGGGTTGAGCGAGCGCATAGAAATGCTAATTAATGTCCAATGCCTAAAGTAGATCAAGACCCGGCAGGAGGAAGGAAGGAAGAATTTAATGGGGGCCGTCCCTCCAAACTCAGCTTCTTCATCCCCCTTAACACAAAGAGAGGAATATATACGGGACGTCCCACTAATAACATTAAACACCTTTGACTCTAAAGGACCCATACGTGACCTACATGTCACGGCCTTACTCTACATCACATATATGTTTGAATATGTAGTATTTACTAAATTAGTTCTGAATAGCAGTCTTAAAAATATTTAACGCGAAACAATCCCAGGGGAATCAGGGGTTAACACTCATCATCATGCTAAAACAATAAAAGTTTGTAAACAAACAGACAAAGGATGTGTTTCCGTGGTAATAAAGCACCAAATATACAAACCATGTAAGTGATGAGACCCTAAACTCACACTCAGTATTAATTGGTTATAAATCATTTATTCATTATCTGTAAGCACTA
The DNA here is from genome assembly GCF_029633855.1 of Hoplias malabaricus. Lineage (NCBI taxonomy): Eukaryota > Metazoa > Chordata > Actinopteri > Characiformes > Erythrinidae > Hoplias > Hoplias malabaricus. The sequence continues at coordinate 9,928,948 of NC_089818.1, forward strand.
ATCTAGTTCAGGGTCACGGTGGGTCCAGAGCCTACCTGGAATCATTGGGCACAAGGCAGGAATACACCCTGGAGGGGGCGCCAGTCCTTCACAGGGCAACACCCTCACACATTCACTCACACACTCACACCTACGGACACTTTGGAGTCGCCAATCCACCTACCAACGTGTGTTTTTGGACCATGGGAGGAAACTGGAGCACCTGGAGGAGACCCACACAGACACAGGGAGAACACACCTACTCCTCACAGACAGTCACCCGGAGGAAACCCATGCAGACACAGGGAGAACACACCACACTCCTCACAGATAGTCACCCGGAGGAAACCCATGCAGACACAGGGAGAACACACCACACTCCTCACAGACAGTCACCCGGAGGAAACCCATGCAGACACAGAGAGAACACACCACACTCCTCACAGAAAGTCACCCGGAGGAAACCCACGCAGACACAGGGAGAACACACCACACTCCTCACAGACTGTCACCCAGAGGAAACCCACGCAGACACAGGGAGAACACACCACACTCCTCACAGACTGTCACCCAGAGGAAACCCATGCAGACACAGGGAGAACACACCTACTCCTCACAGACAGTCACCCGGAGGAAACCCATGCAGACACAGGGAGAACACACCACACTCCTCACAGATAGTCACCCGGAGGAAACCCATGCAGACACAGGGAGAACACACCACACTCCTCACAGACAGTCACCCGGAGGAAACCCATGCAGACACAGGGAGAACACACCACACTCCTCACAGATAGTCACCCGGAGGAAACCCTTGCAGACACAGGGAGAACACACCACACTCCTCACAGACTGTCACCCAAAGGAAACCCACGCAGACACAGGGAGAACACACCACACTCCTCACAAACAGTCACCCGGAGGAAACCCACGCAGACACAGGGAGAACACACCACACTCCTCACAGACAGTCACCCGGAGGAAACCCACGCAGACACAAGGAGAACACACCACACTCCTCACAGACAGTCAACGGAAGGAAACCCACGCAGACAAAGGGAGAACACACCACACTCCTCATAGACACTCACCCGAAGCGCGACTCGAACCCGCAACCTCCAGGTCCCTGGAGCTGCTGCACCACTGTGGCTCTGCCCACTGATGCTGAATTAATAAGCAATGTTTCAGAGTGATGAATTGCACGTTATTTTGAGGTTCTAAAGTTTATCCACAATTTCTTGACCGTAACAGGCAGAAGTTGAGTGTGTATTCAGAATGCCATCCATATAACTTTTTCTTTACCTCTAGGAGGAGTGGGATGAGTCAGGTTTCCGTTAGTTTGTCTGGAAGATAAGTGGGAAGTGAGCAAAAGCAAGAGAAAGTGTGGTTCCTCTGGCCCAGGAGCTGCAACAGGAATTCCCACAAGCTGGATAAACACTCCAGTGCATCTGGGGAAAAAAAGGGAAGCGGTGATAAAGAACACTATCAGTCTGTACACATGGAATATACCGTTCTTGGGAGTGCTCCGGGCATTTACTAGAACCCATCCTCGACTGTACGTCATGGGATTATATAAGCTTTATGGTTATGAGGATGGTCAGATACTGGGTCACAGCTGCAATTTTGATGGTGCCTTACAGTTGATGGAAACTGGGGGCAGTGTCATGGTAAGGGTCTCCCTAGGTTCCATAGTAGGTGTTGATACTGTGTTGATACTAGACGTTGAATGTTGTATTTTCACAGTGTTTTATGAATAACAGTTGTAATCAAATTGCTTTGTCATCCTTGAAGGAATCCATTTATACTACACCTGGCAGGTCCCCCACATGGGAGCGGCCATGTTTAAGATCAGTGCTGCCCAGTAAACAAAGAACGTCCCTGGCCATTCAAAATAGGTCTAAAAGTAGTCTGTCCGTCAAGGACATATTTTAAACGTCAATGGACGTCCAAAATCCATCTTAATAAGTTAGTTAAGTGGTGACCAATCGATAACGTCAGTGGACGTCCAAAATGTGTTTTATACAAGTAATTTATTTCGGGACCAATTAATAACGTCTATGGACATCCAAAATACGTCAAATAGTCGTCTTTTAAATGTCTGTGTTTGGACGTCTTTTCAACTTTCATTTTCAACCTTAAGAGAACGTTGATTAGACGGCAGTCATTACGTTATTTCAACGTTGAATTAACGGCTAAATGTTTACTGGGAATACCTTCAGGTCACTATGTGTCAGCCTAATGGTAGTTGCATTACACAAAGAAGAGCAACCTCTGCAAAAACTGACCCACTGCCTTCCTTTAGGTTTCACACACTTCTTCAAGTTCAGTTGCATGTAGTGAATATATGGTTGCACCTTCGTTTAACACAGACTCAGCTTCTACAGTGAGCTATTAGAATACATTGTTTTCGGGAGTTTAAACTGAATTTTTCTTGGACCCATGGGATTGTTTTGTATAGCTTTGGTTTATTGTTTATCTGCCAAAAAAATAAATAAATAAATAACTTGTCAAGGCAAAGGGTGGACACATTCATAATGTGTGGCATTTGTTGTCATTCTCATTATGTATTTATTCATTAAAATCATTATATTTATTTCTTGCTATTCCTCTGTGAAATTTTCCCTAATGTAATTTTTCCTGGAAATTGGAGACTAATTATAACCTAACTGTTATAAATGTCTCCGACTATTGGACAGCCCTGTGCTACTCGCGGTAGTGTACACACTCATCACCTGTGTGGTGTACTCTCCCTGTGTCCGCTCCCAGGCTCTGGGGGTTGCGGTAGGGCACTGAGAGGGTTGGTGGGAACCCCTAAAGGGATCAGCCTGAAAGTGAACATTTCGACAAATCATCCTCTCTTTTAAAGTGCTTAGTTCAGACTAAGCAGACTAATGCAGACTGAGCTCAAACACTCTTTATAGCTTCAACAGCTAGGGTGCTGTAGCCCTTTGGATTTTGAAACATCATGAAAACAAAGCATTCAAAAAAGCACCTGTTTTTGGATCTTAGTGTAAAGCACTGAACCTTACACATCAACACTAACAATCTACTACATACTTCCCATGGTGTGGGCTCCTTAAACCCTGCTGCAAAGTCAAATGTGTACCCTTTGGGACTGAGTCTTTGATTCTGTGATTCAGAGACTCACTGAATCAGTGACTCATTGACTCAGTGATTCAGGATCAAATGCTGTAAATGACTTCCTGTCTATTGTTCTGCTCTCAAAGGGAATTAAAGGGAATGGCCAGACATGGGTGTTACCAATGCCAATGCTCAGAGCAGGTGGACACACTCTGATCAAAGACACACACACACACACACACACACACTACACTTTCATCATACTGCACATATGGTATCCATACAAAGGGTATTTCAGTGTCATGGGTGTTAACACCCACCCACCCACACACACACACACACACACACACACACACACACACACACACACACACACACATACACACACACACACATTAGCACAGTGCCATCCTACATGTCCTAATGTTTATGAAACCCCCTTATAATGAGTGAACTGAGCTAATTTGAGGTGTACCAATTATTGATGGACTTTTACTGAGGACAGCCAATCAGAACAGATGACATTTGCATATATTAGTCTGGGACTGTGTTTCATTCTTTTGGGAAAAAGTAAATGATGAATTATGACTCAAAACAGTCATCATGCGTGAATCTCAGGGGTGATAAATATATGAAAAATAAATGCCCACAAACACAGACACATGTGACACTCACCTGATTTACACTAGCAGTCATCCCCTATGAATTCTGAATACAAGATGCCACCGGAGCCGAGGTGCACTGGCTGTGATCTGCTCTGATATTGATAAGCAGAGAGGAGCGGTCAGAATCAATGGGCTAATAAAACAAATCAATGGCATGAAACCGAAGAAAAAGTGAAGCCATTCATTTGGCCAGACAGGAAGATGCCACTAACCACACACATTGATCAGCAGGGGGTGGTTTGGAGGGAGTCCGCTGGGGGCTATCACATATCCCCAACAATGACAAAAGACCCCAAAGTCTATCTAAGCTTTTATTTTTTATCTTACTCTTTTTTTACATCTCATTTCACTGTGGAAAGAAAAGTGCAGGTATTTATTTATTTATTTATTTTTGGACCCCTCTGAAAATCCATTCGCATGAAACAAGCTACTGACAAAAGCAGCGGGAATCAACCTTTCAGAGGTCAAACCCAGGTTAAATATGGGGTAATTATGAAAATTATGTATTGCTTGTAGTGTGTCAGGGTCTTAGGCAATGGCCAACGGTCACTGCTTAAATGCATCACCTCGCTGCAATCAATACTATTACTGTTAGCCTCCATTATTATTACAGTCAATAGCATTGTGTTAAATTATCTGCAGTGGCTTTATTGACCACTGGGTTCCTCTGGAGAAAGCCCCAAGAAGCTCAGTAACAGCTCTTCTACAAAAGGCTTTAGACTAAATGTTGGAACATTGCTGTGAGGATTTGACAGCGTTACAGAACTTAGATGATTGCCAAATGTATGCAAATGTAACTCTATCACTCCAGAGAACACAGTTGCTGTGCTTTATAGCCCACTACAGTTAAAGAGTGGAATCTGAGTGTTGCTCTGCATACTTTTTACACCCCATTTCATCCTGTCCTTCAGTGGTCAAGACCCACACAGGGGGCATTGTCTTAGTGCTTGTTGCACTGGTACGAGTGGATCAGACACAGCAGTGACGCTGGAGTTTGTCATCCTCTAGTCGCTGTCAGGTGGATATTTTTCATTGGTGGACTATTCCCAGTCCAGGAGTGACACTGAGGGGTGCAAAAACTCCAGCAGCACTGCTGTGTCTGATCCACTCATACAACAGAACAACAGAAACAAACACCACCGCGACCATTTTGTTGTCAGTACAGCGCTGAGAATGATCCACCGCCCAAATCATGCCTGCTCTGTGGGGGTCCTTAAGGGGGCAAACGAAGTATGCAGAGCAACCGAGGGACTATAGATTGTATCAGTGGGTATGGTCAGTGGACAAAGCGATATCGAATGGAAAGCAACGGAGGGCCATGATAAAGTCTACGACTGCACCAGTGGTCAAACGTGTGACGTGTCGTGGAGGGCAGATGGCGTGGACGCCGCAGACAGACACTCCAGCTCCTCTCAGCGAGCCTTTGAAGAAGGCGAGAGGCGGGGGGGAAAAAAAGAGGGAGATGTGAGATTGACGACTTAAATACTTCATCAATCAACGCTGCAGCCGATGTGTTGTGTTGTGATTGGTGGAGAATTCAGGCAATCCATCTTTCGCCACAGAAAAAGAGCTAAGGATTCCTCTCAGGTAGAGGCCCTTATTTATTTCATTCTCTGCCTTTGCAGCTTCACATGCATTCCAGTAGAGAGGGGTTGTTCTCTGCTGTCACCGTTGTCCGAGTGTGTGTGTGTGTGTGTGTGTGTGTGTGTGTGTGTGAAAGATACAAAGAGAGACACTGTAGACAGACAAACACCAAAGCAATTTCATTCATTAAACACAATGACATACACATGATGTTAATGCATCCACTCTACAATAATTTGGTTCTGCAATGGTTCTTGATTAAAGACAGTGGTTCCACTTCTAACCAGCAGTTTTTTAGTCAATAACGATAATGATATATATAATGCATTAAATACATAAGATCAGGGGTATTAATAGATGACTTGCCTCCTGTTGCCGTTGTAACCACCTCTAATCTTCACAGAAGGCTTTACTCAAGATGTCATAACATGGCTGTGAGGATTTGATTGCATTCAACCACATATTCACTAAAGTGGCCAGGTACTGATGATGCTGGAGGACTGATCTTGACACTTGAGCTCATCCTGGAGGTTCTGGATGAAGTGTTATCACTGTGTGACCACTGCTCCACTGCTCAACGGCCCACAGTGGGGGGCTTTACCCTCCTTTTACCAACACTTAGCACTGAACAGGGTGACTTTAGGCTTAAAAGCAGCTTCTCAAGACTCAAGTACTGTTCTGTTGGTGTTTTTATTTATTTATTTATTTATTTATTTATTTATTTTTATTTTGAGTACAATTGTAATCAAATGACACTGTTTATGGCACTGAACAATTAAAAAATGTAGTGAAGATTCTGTGAGATTTTGACTGTGAAATTTCGATAGACCCTCACTTCTCACTAAGAAGAAGAAGAAAAAAAAACAACCTCTCACGCCTTCACAAATACTTAAAAAACTGTAATCTGTTGTGCCCCGTGGCACAGCTGAAGCCCCTGGGTTCCTTTAATTAAAACACATCTCTGTTCACCGTCCCCCAAGAGACAGAAAAGAATAACTCTGCAAGCTTCAGTTAACTCCTTCAGGACGTGGCCCCTACTAAACCAACAGTGAGAGAGAGAGAGAGAGAGAGAGAGAGAGAGAGAGAGAGAGAGAGAGAGAGAGAGAGAGAGAGAATGGAATGAAATGGAGATGAAAAGAGAGAGGAAGGTATACAATGGAGAGAGAGAGAGAGAGAGAGAGAGAGAGAGAGGTAGTTGAGAGCAGCTCTCAGTACATTGTGATGATAAGCTCTGTACTTGAACAGAAAATCCTCTCGCTCTTACCTCTAAATCCAGCCTGAAATATTATCAGATGTGCTGTAAACCAGGACTCAGCAGTGTGTGTGTGTGTGTGTGTTTGTGTGTGTATGTGTGTGTGTGTGTATTCATTTTATAATCATTGTTCATTTCAAAGTAATTTCCATTTCAATGCAATACAATATTATCTACTAATCAAATCAATACTAAAATTATTTGAAAAAGCAAGTATAGTGTGTGTGCGTGTGTGTGTGTGTGTGTGTGTGTGTGTGTTTTATAATTGTTCATTCATGAAGCAATTTCGATATGGAGAAACTATGCTAATAACACATAAGCTAATAATATTTGCTAAAGTTTAGCTAAAATAATTGGAAAGTTGTCGAATTTCTCTTTGGGGGTTGTGTGTGTGTGTGTGTGTGTGTGTGTGTGTGTGTGTGTGTGTGTGTGTGTTCTGAATGTGTCTTGATTGTCCATTCTTGGGGCATTCTAATTTTAATATGGAATATAAAAGGTGTATGCTAATAATATCTAATATAATTTGGAAGTTTTGTGCTTTGGTGTTTATTTTGTTTCACATATATATGTGTGTGTGTGTGTGTGTGTGTGTGTGTGTGTGTGTGTGTGTGTGTGCGTGTGTGTGTGTGTGTGTGTGTGTGTGTTGGTGATTTAGCTCAGCACTGCTTAATGAGGGAGATGATGGTTGTTGGGTGTATGCTTTTGCTCATCTATAAATAGCTGAGAGGCAAAGGCAGAAATTAGAGTTATAGCATTTTGACATGCTCCACTGCTTTTTCTTATTAAGCGAGGGGTTAAAAAAAACGGAAGAGCTGTGTGGAGTAATGACCGGGACGTTGTACACTCGTACGCGCGATAATTAGACACAGATCCCAATTTGCAATATTTTAATAGCCGCATTTAAACACAAGCACTTTCCCGCTCGCTGCTATAGATTTAATAATTGCTGTATTCCAATGCAGATATAGATCTGAAACTAATTCCACTCATCCCAGTGGGCTACAATCAGCTCAGTTCACTCATACGAACTCGACTGCCACTGGATAGCATTGAGAATTAGCTTGTTCCATGTGTTATATACGCGCTAACCCATACTATGCTATCCAATATTAAGGTTCATTTGATGGCAAATCCCAATTTAAGACATGTTTTAACAATACCCCATGCTGATACTTATCATCACTAAGCTCAACTGATAACTAGCATGTTAGCTACATGAGTTAGCCATTGTATCAAATTATCTTGGTTATAATATGTCAAATCCCAATTAATTGCGTGTTTAATCAACACCCGATCTGGTGTGAATCGGAAACCCGTTGTACTTCAGAGATCAGATATGATACTAATACTGTAAAATCATTTCAAAGCCACACCTATGCTTGACTTTCCATCGGATAACATTGATAGCATGTAGCAACTAGCATGTCACATATTTACATAAAATAATCCTAATTATCAACATCAAATCCCAATAAATTGTGCATCATATCATCAGTTGATATTGTTGTTTCACATTTCAGATATTTACTGAGCCTTTGTGAAGCCAAACAGGAACTCTCAAAAAATCTGGCCTGCTAAATTCACACATGCTACATGTATTGGATAACGCTAACAACTATCATGATTCACATGTTGTATGATCATGTTTGCTGTCCGGTAATCTTAATTACATGAAGCTAAGGCATGGTCTTGATGCTGATTCATCACATACAAAACACTATAAATCAACGAAAAGCGCTATCTTATCAATCGCTATCTGCTAAAACAGATAACTAGCTTGTTGTACATTTTATACACATGGTAACTTAGGTTTCCTATCCAATTATCATGAGAATTCATTGTCAAATAGAAAATAGAAAATGTCTGTTTCATTATCATGTGATGCTTCAGCAAATATTTAGCTTTCTTCTTGGTTGCTGTAACTCAAAGCTAATATCTAACATATATAGCAGCATTGCTAAATAGTGTTTTCTGCTGTGGATATGGGGATATTTATTTATTTATTCATTATTTATTAAACGTGATTATCGAATGCCCGATCTTTACATGATGCTGATGATTCAGAGTTATAAATCATCATGAAGCCAAACCTAGGTTTCAGTGCCATTGGCCAACACTGATAATTAGCCTGTTAGCTTACATTAAATATCAAGTACTCAAAGCTATTTGATCTCAAATCCTTATCAGAGGCCTGTTTGTGTCAGCACCTGATGCTTTTCTGACATATCAAATATTAAACTTTCTGTCCTCGCAGGCTATTAATCATCGCAAAAGCCAAACACTAACCCATCGCTAATTAGTGCTCTCCACGGTGGATATGGGTCAAGGCTCCTGGACAATTGGTCCAAAGAGAGGTCAGCAGAGGTCAAGCCAGGGGTATGGCCTGGTATAAACAGTCATCTACAGACGGCAAACTAATCAATCCCTCTTAGCACCCTCCCTCCTGCTTCTGTTCCTCCACAGGGGGTCAGGGGTCACAGGGGTCGATCAAAACCACTGGTCATCTTTTAGAACAGCTGGGCAGATCTGGAGAGTGACCCGCTCTGGTTGTTGCTGTGAAGACTTCCTGGCAAAGATACTGCAGAGTCTAATTATCTGTGCTCAGTTTCTTTATATTGTTCAGAACTTTTGAGGCTTTTTTTTTTGCTTCGACGTGATCCAGCTGTTGGATGTTTACAGATGTTTATGAAGGGCCAAGTGTGGATTTTCTCTTCAGACACTTTCACTGCAGAGAGGCTCTGAGGGCGTTTAATGAGTTGTTATACAGATCTTAACCTGGACACCCCTCTCTCTCTCTCTCTCTCTTGTGCTCTCTCTCTCTCTCTCTCTCTCTCTCTCTCTCTCTCTCTCTCTCACTCTCTCTCTCTCTCGCAAACCCTTTCTCTCTCTCTCTCTCTCTCTCTCTCTCTCTCTCTCTCTCACTCTCTCTCTCTCTCGCAAACCCTTTCTCTCTCTCTCTCTCTCTCTCTCTCTCTCTCTCTCTCTCTCTCTCTCTCTCTTTCTCTCTCTCTCGTAAACCCTTTATCCCAGTCTCTCTCTCTCTCTCTCTCTCTCTCTCTCTCTCTCTCTCTCTCTCTCTCTCTCTCTCTCTCTCTCGCAAACCCTTTCTCTCTCTCTCTCTCTCTCTCTCTCTCTCTCTCTCTCTCTCTCACAAACCCTCTCTCTCTCTCTCTCTCTCTCTCTCTCTCTCTCTCTCTCTCTCTCTCTCTCTCGCTAACCCTTTATCCCAGTCTCTCTCTCTCTCTCTCTCTCTCTCTCTCTCTCTCTCTCTCTCTCTCTCTCTCTCTCTATACTTTATTACCATCAAAAGGACTAATCAGGAATACTACCAACAAATGCTAATTAAACCCTTGTATATAAGTGATGTCTTCGTGATATCAATGATAAAATAATCCAGAGACCAGCTGTTGTTTGCAGTTCATTTTACTAAAAAGACAAAATTGATTGTAGGTTTCAGTTCTCACTGAAGATGAACGAATGCTTTTATCAGGACTTGAAGAAGTCTCCGCCTGAAGGAGCTGAAGGAGTTGGCTATTCACACCTTACAAATATTTTCTTTCTAGAGGCCTGCGACATGAATATTCATTTGAAAATAAACTTTGCTAATTAGCTGCAGAGGTTAAAACGAGTGTGTGTGAGTGTGTGAGAAACGACGGCAGTATGTGGGGGGGGTAGGGGAGAAGCGAAAAGCTTTGGGGAATTAAATTACCCCAGCCCTTTTTTCTCATTATCATTTCTGGCCGTCTTTTATGGCCCACCAGTAAGACATGATGTTCCCATGACCCCGCACAATACCCCGCCATATTATTCAATCCCGGCTGTATGAAATTCCTGCAAATAAAACCTTTGTGAAGCCACAACGGCTAATTATTTGACAGATTGGACCCCCGTGGGGTCGGGTTACAGTGTGAAGTGGCCATGCCCCCCCCCCCACCCCCCTTCCTTACTCCCTCACTACATACACACACACACACACACACACACACACACACACACACACACAGTCATATATACACACTCCCTCACCCCAAAGGCCTCACGGAGAAAACACCCATAGGGCCCCCTTTCTTTTCAGGAGATTATATTTTACCCTCCCACCCATCCATCGAAGCCATGAGAGGCTGTGTGTGTGTGTGTGTGTGTGTGTCAGTGACAGCAGTCATTTCAGAATTTAAAGGGTGTTCTCAAGCAGAAATATTTAATCTCTGGTGGAAAATAAGGCCAATGGTGGAGGGGGAGCTCTGGGTCTGAAAGAGAAAGCTGTCACTCAACCCTGAATTGTAAAAGAAGAATTCCTCCTCTTGTTTCTGCTTCTGCTCCTGATCTAAAATAGTTCCTTTAACAGCAAGGGCACTTTGACACTGATCTACCAGAGTGTTGGCTAATGTGATGCCTCAAAAAAATCTTGACATTGCTACTCTACTGTTTGCCTACTGTCCTTCAATCCGTATCTGCGCTAATGTAATGTCTCAGAGACATGGTGGACTTTCCCAGTTTGTAGGAATTTGAGACAATTTGAGCTGGATATAAATAAATAAATTAAATAATTAAAAACAAGAAAGAACATACAATTGTTTAGGGAAAAAGTAAAGATAAACAGTGTATGTTCTGATAGAGTTAATGTACCACATAAACATCTGAAAACAATTAAAAACCAAATCAAAACTTTAAAAAAAACCATATTATTTCAATTTTATCCCTAGAAAAAAAATACTTAAATCACTATTATTGGAAACATCATTGATATCACTGTTAATGTCATAACTCTATATATTAACATAATAAGTCTATATTCTCAGACACAATGTAATAACTGGGAGTTTCTGCTAAAAAAATAAATAAATAAAAGCAAAAAGCGTAAATTTCTTTTCCTTGAAGTGATGTAAGTGGGATTTCCATTATGTAAATTATTATTGATGTCTAGTGTTTATAGATAAAGCCATAAATGTAAAACATACACTGTAAAAAATGTCTGTGAATTTTACGGTGGAAAACTGTAAAACCATGACAGTAAATGACTGTAAACTCTAAAAAGGTTGAAAACAGTCTCTGTTAACAGTGAAATACTTTTATCAGCCAAAATACAGTATTTAACATCTTTTTACTGTAAAATATACATTATTTCACTGTTAAACACACACACCATTAGGGGGCAGTACAAGTGTCCAAGGACTGGGAGGAGCTGAGACTCATTAGGGAGCTCCCAGCATGCTTTGCTTCTCCATATTTTCTGTGATTTTCAGAGTTTCTTTGTTTTTTTCTGTCTTTGAGACTTACTGATTGTGGGTTTCATTGGGGTGATCACTGTGTGTGTGTGTGTTTCTGTGGATGTTGTGTCGAGACGTGTGTTGGTCAGGAACGTTCACCATCAGCCTGTGTTCCGCATACCGAACATTTCTTTAGTCCTTTCAGCAATATCTCCTTTTAAGGGCTGAATACAGGATGCAGTTTGGCTTTATCTAAATATGGCTATATCTCAGTCTCCTTTCTCTAAACTGTCACGCAATTTACACGTTAATTTTATAGCAAAACAATGTTTCTTTGTTATTTTTACGTAAATACCATGTTTTTTTTTACAGTGTATATCAGTTTTTTTTAGAAATGTACTGTCAACAAAACAGTCCTTGAATGTAAAATTTATGATTGACAAAAACGTGAGCTGCCAGTATTTTACGGTAAATTTTACGAATTTTTTTTACAGTGTATAATGAAAACGTTTTTGAATTTTTAAAAAATGCTTGAACAAAGGAGCATTTTTGAGGTGTATTAGTTCTATTTTATTTTATTACAATTATCTGTGAAAAAGGGTATCTCCAAAATAATATCTTACAAACACTGTTGTCAAATTCGGTCCTGTGTTTGATTTGATAAACAACAATATATCTGACCAAATGTAACTCCACTCCAAGCATCCCTTTCCACATTTAGTTGGTGTAAACATCTTTATACGAGCACTGGAGCACTGGTCAAGGTCCTAGCACAATTTATTGATCTGAAACTCCAGTGGTTTTTGCAGCATTGCTGCGATGGGCATAAGAGGCTGGGGCATGCTGGGATAACCTTTACCTCCAGCTATGCCATATACTCATAGTCACATTAAATACCCTGTGGGCAGCCTTGGTCTCGTGTGAAACAGAGAAATGAAACATGATTCCGTAAATGTCAAAATGGAAGCCGTGCAGAAGCTTTGAGCTCAGCGGAAGCCCGTTACACGCAAGCTCACACACTCACACGCTCCCATGAGGCAGCCTCCGTCTTCTCTTTGCATTTGGGAAAGCCCTAATGGCGTGTTCGGTGGAACCCCTGGTGTCTGCTGGGGAAGCCATCGTGAGTAACTTAAGAAAGGGATCTTTAATGATGGAGACACTGGTCTAGCTACATTCCCAGTGTTCCAATATTCCAATACTGAGTGCTGTTTTGGTCTTACGATGAACCCAGATGAAGAAAATAAGAATACTTGCAATACTCATCTTAATGCTTTACACTTGTTTTTAATGTAAAGTATATGATGTAAAATTGTAATTACATATTTAAAATGCATGTAGTTACAGTGTAACTGGTGATGTGTTTACTTTTGCACATACAGCCCATGTAAATAGACTTAGCTTAGCTTCAGTGCTCCTCGTGTAATTGTACAAAGGCATTGTCTTAGTTACTACATTATTACATGTAATTACATATTATTACACATAAAAAAATACAGAAGTTGGTGTATAGGAAGTGGTACTCAAATAACCATAGATGGTGACTGGCCCGGACTTTCCAGTGATGATCAAATATGACAACAAAACCTGTGATGACGTGATTGTTATACAAACCTTTGCATGATCTTTACTGTGCTGGAGATCTTAAATGTTGGGCCCAGATTCAGTTCAGTTCTTCTGAAATTTACTGGAAGCCAGATGTCATTGTGGAACTCTTAAGGGCTTTGAACAGAGCGCGGTTGGTGTTCAGAATGGAATTATTGTGGCTTTTCAGGGGTCAGTGATAGAACACTTTCAGTTTACACATCACTCCCGGCTTCATTACAGGAACTCTGTTGCACACACCACCAGTCAGTGCAGGAATCCTTCTCCTGTTGATAATTTGGTTTATTTTATTAATAACTCAGAAAACATTTTCAAATTGAATGGGATTTTTAGAGAAAACTGTCACTCAGTCCCATGTTGTAAAGAAAAATAATTCCTTCTATAATACTTTCCTTTTCTTTCTAACAATTCCTTTGAAACCAAGGGAATGTAGACAGTGGTCTGTCTAATGTTTGCTAATGTGACGCTAGTTTAAGACCCACTCAAATATTCTTAGTATAGATAGTTTATACTTACTGGCCTTATATGAACATGTCAGCATTCCTAATCACATAAAATCAGTTTCTGTACTGGCCTAACATCTGATCCTGGCTGAATGTCAGTTTACTTTTTCATCATGTATGTATTTCTACTGCCCCAAAATCAGTTTTTTTTTTTCTACTGGCCCAAAATCAGGTTTTTTTTTTTCTACTGGCCCAAAATCAGTTTTTTTTTTCTACTGGCCCAAAATCAGGGTTTTTTTTCTACAAGTCTAAAATAAGTATATCTATTTAGCTAAATTCTAATTTTCTATTGGCTGAAAGTCAGTATTTCTACTTGCCTAAAATTCAGTATTCCTATGTATCTATTTCTACTGACATTCAATCAGTTTTAGTATTGGCCTAAAATTAGCATTACTTCTTGCTTAAAATCTACTGGACAAATGACAGTCTCTTCTAACCTAATGTCAGTTTTTATACCACCTAAATGCAGTTGTTTTCTACTGGCCTAGTTTAAGTATTTATAGTGACGTAAAATCACAATTTCTATTAAAGTCAGTATTTCGACTGTAACAAACCTATGCTAGTTTCTACTGTCAGCATTTAACCCATGACCCCAGCCATGAACTAGTTTGAGAAATTATTCATGGACAAAGAGTTTACTGTTATTGTCATCTATCTACAGGATTTTTTAAACCAATATTGATTTGATTGCCACATTTTTTATTGTGTGATTAATATTTTCATTTCTAACTGTTCTATATCTTTGAGACCTAATCATTTTCTCCTCATTGCAATAATATTAGGGACATATGCATTTTCCTGCAAAAAAAGACAAAACAAAGGAGGCCAAGCATTAATGCAACTTTTGTCTTCCACTTTGTGCTGTAACTCAATGGCACCAACTCTCAGAAGGAAAAGAAGCTCCAGAAAATCTGATACGGTGCCGATTTTCCAGAGGAGGGCTGTGGAAATGCAGTTATAAATAGCTGGAGGCTTAGTGCATTGGTGAGGCAGACGGTGCTGTGGGTTGGCACGACAGCATGGGCACCGGAGCGTCTGCCCTGGCGCTTTCCCCCCTGTCCCCACTCAGCTGGCACCAACCCAGGGAAAGCATTGCCTATGCCTCACCTGGATGAAGGGCACCGAGACTTGCCCTTCACGCCCGCTTCCCCAGTGAGCAAGCATATGGCTGCGGAGCACCTTGAACGAGTCCGGGAGTTAGCAGGCTCCACGTGCGGCAGGGTCAGGTCCAAAAGCGAGCGGCGGAGGTAGTCAACACACCAGTCCCTCAACCCGGTTCCTCACCCTTTGCCCATTCATATCTCGC
>NC_089818.1:9946626-9953706 GCF_029633855.1 Hoplias malabaricus
ACACACAGACACACACACAGCTAACAAAAGCACAGGCACAAATGTGCACACAACACAAACATGACCAAGTTCCTTCAAGGACGATGACTACCCTGCCTCCCGGTGCCCAAGGCTAATCCGTCACTTACGCTAAAGGCAGCCAGTCAAACAGCTATGGCTTGATGATATTTGCTGGTCACTCGCTAGCAGTGGGTCCATATGGTGACACCTGAAATCCTTTGGATTGCACATGGAGCGAACAGACACCTTTCTGGCCTGGACTTCCTGTAGGTCATCATTCATAAGGCTACATAAACATCTGTTTAGCACCTTAGTAGTGTGCTAACTTGGGTCAGACCCCAGTTGGACTCCAGTCTGGGGAGCATTAGTGTTGTCCACTATGCCACACGACTATAGTGGTGCACCCTTGCTTATGTTTATGTGCAGCGTGTTGTAAATGGCAGCGCCAGGGCTCGTCTGTCTGTGTCGAAGTGTGTGTGCCACGGCCAGTCCCAGGCAGGCCAGCGCAAATGAGGCCCATTCATTTCTCCCTCCCACCCCAGCCGGCATATGGCGGGCCATTGTCCTCGGACACTCCACCACCACTGATGCAATTTGTTGGCATGTCCCGTCATTTCACAAACACTGCCCTGGTCCAGGGAGGGCGACGAGACCAAGGCGCTGGATTTTAGAGCCCAATGACAAGCCAAAAGTGTTCCCTCCGCACCCCTTCATCAGTTACAGAGAGGAAAATAGCATCGTGATGCGCTGCACTGATTCATTTTCACTTTCCAGGACAGCCTTATTCCTGACACCCATGTAATATGTGTAGACACAGCCAAGCTCCCTTTGCTTAGGCCTTCAGGAGCCGAACAGAAGGCCTTATACATTATACAAGCAGTTAAAAGCATTATTTCTGGCTGAGGTTATGACTATTAAAGTACACAAACTCGTTTCAATATGGATCTGTGAATATTTGACTTATAAACAGTATTCACCTGGATTCATACAATGTGTACAACATATAGTTTGCACTTTGTGGCTGTATATATGAGTTTCCAATGGCTACCCTGCATGAAAAACCTGCCTTAACCCAAAACCCAACACAAATATATACCTAGTTCTAACTCTAAACCAACTTTAATCCTTACCATAGCCCTAACTCTGCCGTCCAGAAAGTTAGAAGTGGTCTAGTCTCAGCCACAGATGCTCCGCCTACAAGTTAGCGAAGAGTCTGATACTTTCAGTGCGTTAAGTTGCCATCACTGTCTGTATTCTGTTGTAGTTAGTCGTCATGCCAAAATAGCAGGCTTGTGATTGGTCCTTTTGTGTGTGAGTCAAATTTCTTTTCCTACAGCAGTGAGCGGTTCTTAGCCGTGTTAATTAGTGAAAGGTATCAGGCTCTTCCTAGGGAGTCTGTCAACGCGAGACTAGACGTGGGCAGACTTTATTTTGCCGTCCTCCTGGGTGAGGTTCTCCCACAACAGTTTACAGCATTGTTTCTGTGAGAGTTTAGTAGTGAGTATTAGATTAAAAAACGTTGTTATTGTCAGATTATCAGTGATTGTGTTTTCTTTAAGACTAAGTCACCTGATCCTCAGCATCGTCCCACAGACAAACACTGTTTATGGATTAAGGGACTTCTATAATGGGTAGCATCTGAAGGTTGAGTAAGAACAGGAAGTGCAGATTCAGTTCAGAACTTGCCCTCGCTGTCCCACTGTCTGAGTGTTTCACTATTTCAGTGTCTATTACATTCATGTTGGGGACATGTATGATCTGAGGTTTAAAAAATGTGTTGTAAAGGGTTTTACATGTTTCTCACAAGGTCTTAATAAATACTTTGTCATTTCCTCTGTATCTCATGCTTTTTCCCATAAAAACAATGATTTCTGGAAATAGAAAAAAATATATATATATATATATTATTTTTGATGTCATTCTAATTCCTCAGAATCCTTAGATTGGTTACAAAACAGGAAGGAAGTTGTGTAAAATCTTGGCTCAGCATGAATTCTGACAACATACAGTACAGTGAACATCAGCATTGTTCGGGCCTTCAGGAGCTGCACAGCAGGTCTGACACATTTCATTAGCCACAAGAACTCCAGGAACATTTAACTCCAGATATTTCTAATATATGTCACACAGCTCCAGAGACCTAGAGGTTGTGGGTTCGAGTCCCGCTCCGGGTGACTGTCTGTGAGGAGTGTGATGTGTTCTCCCTGTGTCTGCGTGGGTTTCCTTCGGGTGACTGTCTGTGAGGAGTGTGGTGTGTTCTCCCTGTGTCTGCGTGGGTTTCCTTCCGGTGACTGTCTGTGAGGAGTTGGTGTGTTCTCTCTGTGTCTGTGTGGGTTTCCTTCGGGTGACTGTCTGTGAGGAGTGTGGTGTGTTCTCCCTGTGTCTGCGTGGGTTTCCTTTGGGTGACTGTCTGTGAGGAGTTGGTGTGTTCTCCCTGTGTCTGTGTGGGTTTCCTTCGGGTGACTGTCTGTGAGGAGTGTGGTGTGTTCTCTCTGTGTCTGCGTGGGTTTCCTTCGGGTGACTGTCTGTGAGGAGTGTGGTGTGTTCTCCCTGTGTCTGTGTGGGTTTCCTTCGGGTGACTGTCTGTGAGGAGTGTGGTGTGTTCTCCCTGTGCCTGTGTGGGTTTCCTTTGGGTGACTGTCTGTGAGGAGTTGATGTGTTCTCCCTGTGTCTGTGTGGGTTTCCATCGGGTGACTGTCTGTGAGGAGTGTGGTGTGTTCTCTCTGTGTCTGCGTGGGTTTCCTTCGGGTGACTGTCTGTGAGGAGTGTGGTGTGTTCTCCCTGTGTCTGTGTGGGTTTCCTCCGGGTGACTGTCTGTGAGGAGTGTGGTGTGTTCTCCCTGTGTCTGCGTGGGTTTCCTTTGGGTGACTGTCTGTGAGGAGTTGGTGTGTTCTCCCTGTGTCTGTGTGGGTTTTCTTCGGGTGACTGTCTGTGAGGAGTGTGGTGTGTTCTCTCTGTGTCTGCGTGGGTTTCCTCCGGGTGACTGTCTGTGAGGAGTGTGGTGTGTTCTCTCTGTGTCTGTGTGGGTTTCCTTCGGGTGACTGTCTGTGAGGAGTGTGGTGTGTTCTCTCTGTGTCTGTGTGGGTTTCCTTCGGGTGCTCCGGTTTCCTCCCACAGTCCAAAAACACATGTTGGTAGGTGGATTGGCGACTCAAAAGTGTCCGTAGGTGTGAGTGTGTGAGTGAATGTGTGTGTGTGTGTGTGTGTCTGTGTTGCCCTGTGAAGGACTGGTGCCCCCTCCAGGGTGTATTCCTGCCTTGCGTCCAATGATTCCAGGTAGGCTCTGGACCCACCGTGACCCTGAACTGGTATTACAGATACTGATTACAGATAATTTAACAAGGTTACAGATAATGAATGAATGAATAATTATTTAAATGTGTTGTTATGCAACCATCACTCTGCATAAATGAGCTCCCATCCACTAGTAGTGCTGTTTCATTAAATACACTCAAACAAAACTGTTATGTAGCTGAAGAAAATCTGTAGAAACAGTGCTGTAATCTGTTTGTGAGAGCACTACATGACAAACAAAACTGCCATTTCAGAGTTTGGAGCTTAGAGTGATGTTAAAGGTGAGGGTTTAGGGCTAAATTTCAGTGTTAGATTTAAGCACTTAACACTGCTGTTTCTAACCTTTCAGAGCTTAAAAACAAGTTTAGGTTAAATTTAGGATTAAGGTTAAGTTTAGGATGAAGATTAAGATTAGGGTTAAAATTAGAGGAACTTTGGGGTTCAGCAGAAATTCACAAAAACATCCAGGAATATATGTAGTACACATTTTGTCTTCAGTATGAGTCCTGAGACCAGGCTGTATTTATATTTAAATTATCTGCTCATGACTCATTAATAACTGTACTTCTCATTTGAAAGTACATTTCTTGTTTATGGAGTCAGCTTTTCGGTTCTCTGCAGCTCCGATGCCCACCGTGAGCTCAGCAAAGCTTCCATTCTGAAAATAGGTGTCAGGAGAGGAAGTAACAGGGCATTCACAAACCACACGAGACAATGAGAAAGTGCCACATCCCATACAGGCTCTTGTCTGGACTATATCGGGCATTGTGCTGCCGTCTGGCCACGGTCAGAGGGAAGGAACCCTGCTGAACTTCCTCAAACAGGACTTTCACCAGGTCGGAGATGTATGGAGAGCAGCGTGGAAACATAAGCAGCATCTAGATGGAGATTTCTAGGTCAGACGCAGGCGGCACACATTAAAGAGCGCGTCGGGATGAGAAGTCCGTCATACGCATCACACCTTTCTTACATCAATGGCGGCGGTCCACGGTGCCGTTAGTGGACGCTGATGGACTTGTTAATTAGTTGTTAATGAGTTTCCTATCGTGGGCCTCTAAGCCGAATTAAACTGACCTTGGGCTATGGACCATAGAGCGACAGAACTGTCCTGTATTGATGCTCTCCCTCTCTCTCTCTCTCTCTCTCTGAGTATTTTTCTCTTCCACTCTCACCTTTTTCCTGCTTTCTTTTAATCTCTCTCTCTCTCTCTCTCTCTCTCTCTCTCTCATTCTCTCTTTCTCTCTCTCTCTCGCTCTCTCCCTATCTCTCTCTCCGTTTCTCTCTCTTTCATTCTCCCTTTCTCTCTCTCTCTCTCTCTCTCTCTCTCTCTCTCTCTGAGTATTTTTCTCTTCCACTCTCACTTTTTTCCTGCTTTCTTTTAATCTCTCTCTCTCTCTCTCTCTCTCTCTCTCTCTTTCTCTGAGTATCTTTCTCTTCCACTCTCACCTTTTTCCTGCTTTCTTTTAATCTCTCTCTCTCTCTCCCTTTCTCTCTCTCTCTCTCTGAGTCTCTTCCTCTCTCCGTCTCTCTCCCTTTCTATCTCTCTCTCTCTGAGTCTCTTCCTCTCTCCGTCTCTCTCTCTTTCTTTCTCTCTTTCTCTCTCTTTTAGAGTAGGTCTCTCTCTCTTTGTTCTTCTTGTCACCTTTATATTTTCATTGTCTTTCTCCATTTCTTTCCTTCTTTCTGTGTCTCTTTCTTACCCTTCTTTCCTTTCTCATCCCCCCCTTCATTTACTCCTCTCTCTTGCGGCTCTCTTGCCTTGTTCTCTCTCAGAATATTTTTCATTCATTTCTTTTCTGTTGTTTTCTGTCTTTTATCTCTCCCTCCACTGTCCATTGTTTCTCCCTCTCCCTGTGATGGCCAGATCTCTCTCTCTCTCTCTTTCTCTCTCTCTCTCTGAAAATGAACTGAACTCTGTGAGGCAAACTCACTAACAAACTCCCAAACTTCGCCAGATCCAGTGGCGGACTGTAAAGATTAATGGACTTGGCTCCGTCGTTGAGCACTTTTTCAATGGAGTGAGGAATAAGTGGTCCTGAGAGACGCTGTAAAGCGGAGGGCCAGCGGTTTGGGACGGGACGGGGGTCTGTGATTAACAAATTCATTCCTCATACGGAGGCCTGCTGCTGAGGACAGGCCTAAAACAAACCCAGAGCTTCACGCGCAAAAGCCGAATCCGATCGGCCGAGCTTTACGAGAACGCGGCCCTGCGGCCGACTTGCAATAAAACGCTCCAGGATCATACGCTCCAGATATCTGTAAGAAGTGGTCTATACTAATGTGTTTACAAGGCCTCAGTGCCTGAGCCAGTCTTAATGTAATGCTATAGCCAAACGTCAAATTCACACAGTGCCCCCTTCTCTGCAGCTGGAGCTGATCAGTCGGTAGAAGCAGGGTGTCAGAAATTAGCTTCAGGAGTTTTACCATACGTGAAGCTAACATGGCTAACAAGCACGATTAGCATCAATAAACACGGTTCATTTTATTGTGTACTTATTGCACATATATATTTATATACACCTTATAAATATAATCACCCTTTAATAAAGAGTTTTTTCGCTTAAATATTCCCCCTTCATAAAAACCCTATCAACATATATATGAACCAATAGGTTTCCATCTGCTGCCTTGGCCCTAGCCCCGCCCATGAAGCGCAGGCTTGTCACTGGTCGGCTTCCCATGCCAATCATGGTATGATGGATGAGGTGAAGGGTCGTGACCCCCTCTCCCTGGAGCTCACCTCTTTGGGCCGGTTGGTAGCCTCCAATGGACGCTTCAAAGTGTGAAATCAGAGGAGCGCAAGTTTGTGGACATGTGTTTCTGCTGAGTGGCGTCTGGAGACCTGCCGAGAAACACTGTGCAACATATGACTCTTGTGTTTGTTTACTGAAGCCTGCTAAGTGGGCAGTGGGTGAACGGTCACCTGCTGCTTTGTATGTCCACTGCCACCGGGTGAGACCCCCATACCCCATACCCCATACCTCAACTTGGCCCCTCTTTATGATATGTAACATGTATCATATAATAATGTGTCCTTCATGGGTAATTACATGGTAACAACACATGTAACAGCAGTGTATCTAGATTTGATGTATATATTCTTACAGAAATATACATGTGTAGGTAATAACAGGTAATAACACATGTATAGCCCTGTATTTATAACATAATTATAAACAATTACAAGAGAACTGGAGTTTGTAACAGGGAAAATTATGGCATATATTTACACTGTGGTTATTTTGTTACTAGGTTATTACACACAGTCTCCTTCCTGATCTCTTTAGAATGTGTGTCCTGTATCAGATCAAGGCCATGCCTCTAAAATCTTCGAAATAAAAAAAGGTGGTTAGGGAACTGGGCTTGTGTCCGGAAGGTTGCTGGTTCAATCCCCAGAGCCAGAAGGTCATGATTTAAGTGCCCTTGAGCAAGGCACCTACCCCACAACTGCTCACTGCTCTGGGCCTGTGTGCTCACTGCCCCCTAGTGTTCATTAGTATGTGTGTAAACATATGTTTCATGGCACGCATTGGGTTAAACGTTGAGAACAAGTTTCTTGGTGTGAAAGCACAGGGGCCAATAACGTGATTCTAATTCTAACAAATCAAAGGCTGTGTTGCTGTTGGATATGGTGTAGAGCTAGAATACGGATTTAAATAAATAAATAAATAAATAAATAAAAGCAGAAAATTTTTGACGTGACACAGTAGATCACTTCCATTTACTATTTTATCTTCAAAAACACAGACTTATTTAATCAAACAAGACGACCCAACCACCACGGCT